>NC_140169.1:171109795-171385355 GCF_963971535.1 Notolepis coatsorum
AGAACAGCTGTGTGTTATTATCCCATTCTTTCTGCTGTTGTGTTGTTGTTGTTGTGTTGAGATGTGTCTTCTACAGTGCATCTCACCACTATGTTCAATGGCAGTGCCTTCAAGAGCCTCTGGAAAAGGGCCAGCGTGCACACACACACAGACGCACACACAGACGCGCACACAGACGCACACACACACACACACACACACACACACACACACACCACACACACACACACACACACACACACACACACACACACACACACACACACACACACTTTGTCTGCCTCATCCTCCATTTTTCTCTCTCATTCACACACACACACACACACACACACACACACACACACACACACACACACACACACACACACACAAACACACACTAACACACACACACACACACACACACACACACACACACACACACACACTAACACACACACACACACACACACACACACACAGACAGACATGCACACACACACTGGCTGTTCTTCACATGCAGCAGAGGGCCTGTCTTGGGTGAAATCTAAATAAGTAATTATGTGACTTGTTGTGTGAGTAGAGAGAGAGAGAGAGAGAGAGAGAGAGAGAGAGAGAGAGAGAGAGAGAGAGAGAGAGAGAGAGAGAGAGAGAGAGAGAGAGAGAGAGAGAGAGAGAGAGAGAGAGAGAGAGAGAGAGAGAGAGAGAGAGAGAGAGAGAGAGAGAGAGAGAGAGAGAGAGAGAGAGAGAGAGAGAGAGAGAGAGAGAGAGAGAGGGGGGGGGGGGTCGGTCCTTACCGATCATGGCTTTCTGGCTGAATAGACTACGTCTGTTTATGGTACCACGGTGCCCCCTATAGGCCATAGCAGTGAAGAATAATAACCAAAAGCTTGAATGAGTGGGCTCCTGCTGTTGCTACGGATTTGACAGGAATACTACACAATCCAGTTCACAGGGATGAAAGTGGGTAAAGGAAAGAAAAATCTGAAACTGAGTATAAGGTGTATGTCTTCTATTCTATTATCTGGGTAGGTGTGATGTCATGATGTAGATACCAGGAGCAGTAGGTGTGATGTCATGTAGATACCAGGAGCAGTAGGTGTGATGTCATGTAGATACCAGGACAGTAGATGTGATGTCATGTAGATACCAGGAGCAGTAGGTGTGATGTCATGTAGACACCAGGGCAGTAGGTGTGATGTCATGTGGATACCAGGAGCAGTAGGTGTGCCCTCATTCATCAACGTGTCTTACGCACAGATATGTGCTTAACCTGTGCGTACGACCATTTCTAAGCAAAGAGTGGGATTCATCAATTTCAACTTGAACTTCACTTCGTGCTTATGTGTACGCACAGCTCGGAGCACACTTAGCTGACGCCCAGTGGTAGAATATATTATTACAACAAGGAAATGAGCTTCTGTGCATTAGTTTCAACACTGGCATGTTCTGTATGAACCGTAATTCATTATAGTTCATTGTAAAATAGCAACAGTAGTGTAATTATGGTCAAAACCCTATAAATAGCATTTGGAATAATAGATCTTTCTCTCAGAATGAATGCAGCATGGTTTATATAGCGTTATCGGAATATACGAGGTGTACTGACTGACTGCGCTCCGCGTAGCTCAACTCGTTATTATTTTGCGCACAGACCGCAGAAACACGGGCACGTTTTGATTATATTTAAAAGGCTTTACGTTAAACGAAACAAGTGGAATTTCGAAGCTGTAAGCAGAATACAAGTCATATGAACACCCACGATATAGTGTTCTTCCCCTTTTTTACTGTATAAGAAAGAATAAAAAACGCATTGCAATGACACCAGATAGTGGACATACTATGTATATGATGGGATTCAAGTTCGCGTTTTTGTTGATCATAGGCATGCTGTCAGAGTATGATATCTTAATCAAACATTCTAGAACATTTGTCGTCACAGATCATGTCCTAATAGAACATAGGCATGGTCCATCGTGATATTGTGTGGACTGTTATTACTGTACCGGTACCACCCATTGTGACAACAGCCTTGTGAGTCCCGCACACAAACATGATGGAATTCAAGTTCATGTATTGAAAGGCAGGCTACATCATACATGCAGTGAGATTCATTGTTCTTGTATATGCTCTCGTATTATTGTTTATATAGGCTACCCAATACTGACATCAAAATAGATTGTAGTATGCCTCTAGAAATCATATGCAGCAGGTAGAAAATTGACGGAAAATCCATCGCGATTTGGAATAAAATTGAGGAGAACTTTAATCCCTGGGTATTATTCAAACAACACGGGAAAAGGCAGTCATATTCCAGCACGGACTTTATTAGTGTTTGCGCTGCCCAGGCAGCAATGGTTAATAAAATCATATCCGACATCACCGTTCTCATAACACGCTTCCCTCGGCTTAGTAAATTTTCCACATTTCATGGGGGTATTCCATTACCGTATATGGTTAATCGGGGCGGTTCTGGTATGCAAATACTTAAAACAGTGCACGAGCTCAAACGTAGGATCAAAGTCATATTTATCAAGACAGGTGTGCGTAGAACATGTGTACGCACGTGTGATGAATCCCGTTTTTTTCGTGCGTGCACTGATTCTAGATTCTGTGCTTACGTGTGGAAATAGAACATATTCTACGCCACGTTGATGAATGAGGGCCCAGGAGCAGTAGGTGTGATGTCATGTAGATACCAGGAGCAGTAGGTGTGATGTCTGTATAGATACCAGGAGCAGTAGGTGTGATGTCATGTATATACCAGACACAGTAGGTGTGATGTCACGTAGATACCAGGAGCAGTAGGTGTGATGTCATGTAGATACCAGGAGCAGTAGGTGTGATGTCATGTAGATACCAGGAGCAGTAGATGTGATGTCATGTAGATACCAGGAGCAGTAGGTGTGATGTCATGTAGACACCAGGAGCAGTAGGTGTGATGTCATGTGGATACCAGGAGCAGTAGGTGTGATGTCATGTATAGATACCAGGGCCCTCATTCATCAACGTGTCTTACGCACAGATATGTGCTTAACCTGTGCGTACGACCATTTCTAAGCAAAGAGTGGGATTCATCAATTTCAACTTGAACTTCACTTCGTGCTTATGTGTACGCACAGCTCGGAGCACACTTAGCTGACGCCCAGTGGTAGAATATATTATTACAACAAGGAAATGAGCTTCTGTGCATTAGTTTCAACACTGGCATGTTCTGTATGAACCGTAATTCATTATAGTTCATTGTAAAATAGCAACAGTAGTGTAATTATGGTCAAAACCCTATAAATAGCATTTGGAATAATAGATCTTTCTCTCAGAATGAATGCAGCATGGTTTATATAGCGTTATCGGAATATACGAGGTGTACTGACTGACTGCGCTCCGCGTAGCTCAACTCGTTATTATTTTGCGCACAGACCGCAGAAACACGGGCACGTTTTGATTATATTTAAAAGGCTTTACGTTAAACGAAACAAGTGGAATTTCGAAGCTGTAAGCAGAATACAAGTCATATGAACACCCACGATATAGTGTTCTTCCCCCTTTTTACTGTATAAGAAAGAATAAAAAACGCATTGCAATGACACCAGATAGTGGACATACTATGTATATGATGGGATTCAAGTTCGCGTTTTTGTTGATCATAGGCATGCTGTCAGAGTATGATATCTTAATCAAACATTCTAGAACATTTGTCGTCACAGATCATGTCCTAATAGAACATATGCATGGTCCATCGTGACATTGTGTGGACTGTTATTACTGTACCGGTACCACCCATTGTGACAACAGCTTTGTGAGTCCCGCACACAAACATGATGGAATTCAAGTTCATGTATTGAAAGGCAGGCTACATCATACATGCAGTGAGATTCATTGTTCTTGTATATGCTCTCGTATTATTGTTTATATAGGCTACCCAATACTGACATCAAAATAGATTGTAGTATGCCTCTAGAAATCATATGCAGCAGGTAGAAAATTGACGGAAAATCCATCGCGATTTGGAATAAAATTGAGGAGAACTTTAATCCCTGGGTATTAATCAAACAACACGGGAAAAGGCAGTCATATTCCAGCACGGACTTTATTAGTGTTTGCGCTGCCCAGGCAGCAATGGTTAATAAATATCATATCCGACATCACCGTTCTCATAACACGCTTCCCTCGGCTTAGTAAATTTTTCCACATTTCATGGGGGTATTCCATTACCGTATATGGTTAATCGGGGCGGTTCTGGTATGCAAATACTTAAAACAGTGCACGAGCTCAAACGTAGGATCAAAGTCATATTTATCAAGACAGGTGTGCGTAGAACCTGTGTACGCACGTGTGATGAATCCCGTTTTTTTCGTGCGTGCACTGATTCTAGATTCTGTGCTTACGTGTGGAAATAGAACATATTCTACGCCACGTTGATGAATGAGGGCCCAGGAGCAGTAGGTGTGATGTCATGTAGATACCAGGAGCAGTAGGTGTGATGTCATGTATAGATACCAGGAGCAGTAGGTGTGATGTCATGTATATACCAGACACAGTAGGTGTGATGTCACGTAGATACCAGGAGCAGTAGGTGTGATGTCATGTAGATACCAGGAGCAGTAGGTGTGATGTCATGTAGATACCAGGAGCAGTAGGTGTGATGTCATGTAGATACCAGGAGCAGTAGGTGTGATGTCATGTATAGATACCAGGAGCAGTAGGTGTGATGTCATGTAGATACCAGGAGCAGTAGGTGTGATGTCATGTAGATACCAGGAGCAGTAGGTGTGATGTCACGTAGATACCAGGGCCCTCATTCATCAATGTGGACGTAGAACATGTTCTATTTCCACACGTAAGCACGGAATGTAGAACTAGTGTACGCACAGGGAAGTCGGGATTCATCACACACTGCGTACGCAGGCTCTATGCTCCTCTGTGTTGATGAATACCACTTTGTTCTACCGTCAATGCTCGTGCATGATTATCCATATATGGTCATGAAAGTGAGGAAACACCCCCCATGGGATGTGAAATAATGGACTGACCCGAGCGGAACCCTGAGAAACTCCACGGAGAATTCACTGCTGTCGAACCAAGAAGACACTATCGCGTATTATGGGATAAATAAAAGGCGGATTTGTAAACGGTGATGTCAGATATCAACGGCTCCCTAAGACCATTGCTGCAATTCTGCCTGGACAGCTCAAAATACTAATAAAGACTGTTCGTTGACCACTGTTTGGCGTTGGTTGTGTGTCATTATAACCGTGCTGTAATATGAATGCCTTTATTAGTTGTGTTCGATTGGCTATATGATTTTTAGAGGCATCTATTTTGTTGTCGGCTAATAAAGACCGCGCTGGAATATGACTGCCTTTTCCCGTGTTGTTTGATCAATACCCAGGGATTAAAGTTCTCCTCAATTTTATTCCAAATCGCGATGGATCTCCCGTCAATTTTCTACCTGCTGCATATGATTTCTAGAGGCATACTACAATCTATTTTGATGTCAGTATTGGGTAGCCTATATAAACAATAATAGAGAGCATATACAAGAACAATGAATCTCACTGCATGTATGATGTAGCCTGCCTTTCAATACATGAACTTGAATTCCATCATGTTTGTGTGCGGGACTCACAAGGCTGTTGTCACAATGGGTGGTACCGGTACAGTAATAATTACAGTCCACACAATATCACGATCCATGCCATAGCCTATGTTCTATTAGGACATGATCTGTGACGACAAATGTTCTAGAATGTTTGAAGATATCATACTCTGACAGCATGCCTATGATCAACAAAAACGCGAACTTGAATCCCATCATATACATAGTCTGTCCACTATCTAAATGGGGGACCCTGATGTAAACAAGACGAAAGTCTTTCTCTGGTCTGCATCCCCTTAACAATTGTATGTATTGAGCTGTACTGTAGCCTACTGTACCCATTCTGCAATCTGTTAATCAAATTTTCATTCATTCATTCATTCATTCATTCATTCATTCATTCATTCATTCATTCATTCATTCATTCATTCATTCATCATTAATTCATCTGGTGTCATTGCAATGCGTTTTCTATTCCTTCTTATACAGTAAAAAGGGGGAAGAACACTATATTCATATGACTTGTATTCTGCTTACAGCTTCGAAATTCCACTTGTTTAGTTTAACGTAAAGCCTTTTAAATATAATCAAAACGTTCCCGTGTTTCTGCGCAAAATAATAACGAGTTGAGCTTTATGATTTATGATGAATTGAAAATGGGGGACCCTGATGTAAACAAGACGAAAGTTGGTCTGCATCCCCAATTAACAATTGTATGTACTGAGCTGTACTGTACTGTACCCATTCTGCAATCTGTTAATAAACTCTTCAATCAATCAATCAATCAATCAAGCTACGCGGAGCGCAGTCAGTCAGTAGCCTACACCCCGTATATTCCGATAACGCTATATAAACCATGCTGCATTCATTCTGAGAGAAAGATCTATTATTCCAAATGCTATTTATAGGGTTTTGACCATAATTACACTACTGTTGCTATTTTACAATGAACTATAATGAACTACGGTTCGTACAGAACATCCAGTGTTATTATGCACAGAAGCTCATTTCCTTGTTGTAATAATATATTCTACCACTGGGCGTCAGGTAAGTGTGGTCTGACCTGTGCATAGATGTAAGCACGGAGTCAAGTTCAAATCGAAATTGATGAATCCCACTCTTTGCTTAGAAATGATCGTACGCACAGGGTAAGCACAGATCTGTGCGTAGAACACGTTGATGAATGAGGGCCCAGGAGCAGTAGGTGTGATGTCATGTAGATACCAGGAGCAGTAGGTGTGTTGTCATGTAGACACCAGGAGCAGTAGGTGTGATGTCATGTATAGATACCAGGAGCAGTAGGTGTGATGTCATGTAGATACCAGGAGCATTAGGTGTGATGTCACGTAGATACCAGGAGCAGTAGGTGTGATGTCATGTAGATACCAGGAGCAGTAGGTGTGATGTCATGTAGATACCAGGAGCAGTAGGTGTGATGTCATGTAGATACCAGGAGCACATGTTACACCAGGCGCAGTAGGTGTGATGTCATGTAGACACCTGGGCCCTCATTCATCAACGTGTTCTACGCACAGATTTGTGCTTACCCTGTGCGTACGATCATTTCTAAGCAAAGAGTGGGATTCATCAATTTCAACTTGAACTTGACTCCGTGCTTACGTCTACGCACAGGTCAGAGCACACTTAGCTGACGCCCAGTTGTAGAATATCGTTACTACGCATAAGCACTCCTCAGTTCTGCATTAGTTTCAAGGCGGAAATAAGCTTCCGTGCATTAGTGTTCAACTTCTGTATGACCCGTAATTCATTATAGTTCATTGTAAAATAGCGACAGTAGTGTAATTATAACGGGCTCACACGCGAACAAGAGGTTGGCCTGCTTGTTTGGCACGGGGGGCAGACGCAAAACACCAACCTCCAAACGCGATTAGATATTGTTTCAAATAAAAAGCTAATTATTTTGTGTGTCATGTTTCCAAATAAGATTGGTCACGAAATGCTTTCTACTTCAATTTGTTGGTTAGAATAGATGACTTCCGTTGAAACTTCACTGAGACTAACAGTCTATTTGTGAGCTCCCGCACAGATGTGATGATAATAATAATAACAATAATAATAATAATAGCTTCATTTTATATAGCGCCTTTCAAGAGACCCAAGGTCGCTTTACATAGATAGGGGGGGGGGGGATAACAAAGTAACAAACATAGTGGACAGACACACAACATATATATATGATGATGGAATTCATTCAAGATCCTCTCCACCCTCGGGTCTTTGCCACCGGCACGGTCCATCGTGATATTGGAGATGGATCGAGCAATAGACTGTTACTGTAGCTGTCAAAGCTCCATCACAAATGCATGTGAATAGAAAGGGATTCCACTCAGTCAATGTTGCGATGCGCATTTGCCTGATACATGTTATTGCTGGATGCCGGGAGGAAGGCGATGCTGAATGTTTTCAATTAATTAAATAAAACGGATACTTTTTGCAAGGGTTTACTGACTGTCATACAAATAATCAACCAACTACATACTGTAACTTTTCAGTGCACGTTCTTATTTACATTGTGACAACAGCCTTGTGAGTTCCCGCAGTGACCCACACACAGACATGATGGAATTCAAGTTCATGTTTGTATTGATCACATATAGGCAGGCTACACATGGCGTATCTGCTACATCATACATGGCAGTAAGATTCATTGTTCTTGTATATGCTCTCGTATTATTGTTTATATAGGCTACCCAATACTGACATCAAAATAGATTGTAGTATGCCTCTAGAAATCATATGCAGCAGGTAGAGAATTGACGGGAGATCCATCACGATTTGGAATAAAATTTAGGAGAACTTTAATCCCTGGGTATTAATCAAACAACACGGGAAAAGGCAGTCATATTCCAGCGCGGTATTTATTAGTGTTTGCGCTGCCCAGGCAGCAATGGTTAATAGATATCATATCCGACATCACCGTAAGTGTACACGTCTGTCAGCCTGTCTCATGACACGCTTCCCTCGGCTTAGTCCATTTTTCCACATTTCATGGGTGTATTCCATTACCGTATATGGTTAATCGGGGCGTTTCTGGTATGCAAATACTTAAAACAGTGCACGAGCTCAAACGTAGGATCAAAGTCATATTCATCATGACAGGTGTGCGTAGAACCTGCGTACGCACGTGTGATGAATCCCGACTTCCCTGTGCGTACACTCATTCTAAATTCTGTGCTTACGTGTGGAAATAGAACATGTTCTACGCACACGTTGATGAATGAGGGCCCAGGAGCAGTAGGTGTGATGTCAGGAGCAGTAGGTGTGATGTCATGTAGATACCTGGGCCCTCATTCATCAACGTATCTTACGCACAGATTTGTGCTTACCCTGTGCGTACGATCATTTCTAAGCAAAGAGTGGGATTCATCAATTTCAACTTGAACTTGACTTTGTGCTTATGTCTACGCACAGAGCCTGCTTGCCTCAACGACTACCGCCCTGTAGCTCTCACCTCCATAGCCATGAAGTGCTTTGAGAAGCTAGTAAAGGGCTACATCTGCTCCTCCCTCCCCATCAACATGGACCCCCTGCAATTTGCATACCGCCCCAACAGGTCCACGGAGGACGCCATAGCCCATGTGCTGCACACAGCAGCATCACACCTGGACAAGAGGCAGGGGAACTATGTGAGAATGCTATTCATCGACTACAGCTCGGCATTCAATACCATAGTCCCCTCCATACTCATAGCCAAGCTCAGGGACCTGGGCTTGGGCTATGACCTCTGCCAGTGGGTCTTGGACTTCCTGACTGGCAGACCCCAGGTGGTGAGAGCAGGCAACTGCACCTCCTCATCCATCACCCTCAACATAGGGGCCCCCCAGGGCTGTGTTCTGAGTCCCCTCCTCTACTCCCTGTACACACACGACTGTGTGGCTCAGCGGAGTAGCAATACAATCATCAAATTTGCTGACGACACAGTGGTGGTGGGCCTGATCTCTGCCAACGACGAGAGGGCCTACCTGGAAGAGGTCAAGGTCCTGGCGGGATGGTGCCAGGAAAACAGCCTCTCCCTGAACGTCAGCAAAACAAAGGAGATGATTGTGGACTTCAGGAGGTCGGGGGTCAAGGACTACAGCCCCCTCAGCATCGACGGGGCACCGGTTGAGAGAGTCAACAGCTTTAAGTACCTCGGAGCCTACATATCCGAGGACTTGACATGGACCACACACATTGACAGTGTTGTGAAGAAGGCACGACAACGCCTCTACTTCCTCAGGCGCCTAAGGAAGTTCCAAGTCAGTCAGAAGATCCTTAAGAACTTCTACTCATGTACAATAGAGAGCATCTTGACCGGCAACATCACCTCCTGGTTTGGGAATAGCACTGCACAAGACCGAAGCAGACTACAAAGAGTGACACGTTCAGCCGAACGCACAATTGGAGGGGGGCTCCCCACCCTCCAGAACATTTACAACAAGCGTTGCATGGGCAAGGCTAAGAGAATCATTAAAGACTCCAGTCACCCGAACAACTGCCTCTTTGAACTGCTGCGGTCAGGCAAGCGATACCGGAGTCTCAAGGCGAGCACAGAAAGACTCAGAAGAAGCTTCTATCCCCAGGCCATCAGGCTGCTAAACGAACAATGAATGAACACTACACAACAACAACCACCAAACGCACATAGCACACACATCCACACGCACACACTCACTTTAAACAAACACACTGTAGCACCCACTCCACACACTTTATAGCACACACCCACTTTAAACAAACACACTGTAGCACCCACTCCCCACACTTTATATTTATGGATGAAGGATTGCACTACAACTCGTACACCTTACTGTAAATTGTACCTAAAATTGTACCTCATCCCATTTCTGCTTTGCACTAGATAGTACTGTACATTAGTACACTGCATAGTATTGTATATTATATGGTAACTCAGAACATTGTACATATGTCTATACCGAACACTGTGACCTCATTTTTCTTCTTCTAAATTACATGCTATATTATGTTATTATGTTATTTGATACTATCTTGTCTAGCACAGTCTCTGGAGCGTAACAGTAAGAAGCATTTTGTATGAAAGTATTCTGTACTTCTGTATGACAACTATTAAAGAACTTGAACTTGAACTTAGCTGACGCCCAGTGGTAGAATATATTATTACAACAAGGAAATGAGCTTCTGTGCATAATAACACTGGCATGTTCTGTATGAACCGTAGTTCATTATAGTTCATTGTAAAATAGCAACAGTAGTGTAATTATGGTCAAAACCCTATAAATAGCATTTGGAATAATAGATCTTTCTCTCTGAATGAATGCAGCATGGTTTATATAGCGTTATCGACTTATCGGAATATACGGGGTGTAGGCTACTGACTGACTGCGCTCCGCGTAGCTTGATTGATTGATTGATTGAAAAGTTTATTAACAGATTGCAGAATGGGTACAGTACAGTACAGCTCAGTACATACAATTGTTAAGGGGATGCAGACCAGAGAAAGACTTTCGTCTTGTTTACATCAGGGTCCCCCATTTTCAATTCATCATAAATCATAAAGCTCAACTCGTTATTATTTTGCGCACAGACCACAGAAACACGGGAACGTTTTGATTATATTTAAAAGGCTTTACGTTAAACGAAACAAGTGGAGTTTCGAAGCTGTAAGCAGAGTCATATGAACACCCACGATATAGTGTTCTTCCCCCTTTTTACTGCATAAGAAAGAATAGAAAACGCATTGCAATGACACCAGATAGTGGACAGACTATGTAT
This sequence comes from Notolepis coatsorum, assembly GCF_963971535.1. Taxonomy (NCBI): domain Eukaryota; kingdom Metazoa; phylum Chordata; class Actinopteri; order Aulopiformes; family Paralepididae; genus Notolepis; species Notolepis coatsorum. The sequence goes on from NC_140169.1 coordinate 171,121,128, forward strand.
ATGATGGGATTCAAGTTCGCGTTTTTGTTGATCATAGGCATGCTGTCAGAGTATGATATCTTAATCAAAAATTCTAGAACATTTGTCGTCACAGATCATGTCCTAATAGAACATAGGCTATGGCATGGTCCATCGTGATATTGTGTGGACTGTTATTATTACTGTACCGGTACCACCCATTGTGACAACAGCCTTGTGAGTCCCGCACACAAACATGATGGAATTCAAGTTCATGTATTGAAAGGCAGGCTACATCATATGGCGCTTTTCCACTGCATGGTACCTACTCTACTCTACTCTACTCTACTCTACTCGCTTTAGGTACCTGGTACCTACATGCAGTGAGATTCATTGTTCTATATGCTCTCGTATTATTGTTTATATAGGCTACCCAATACTGACATCAAAATAGATGCCTCTAAAAATCATATAGCCAATCGAACACAACTAATAAAGGCATTCATATTACAGCACGGTTATAATGACACACAACAACCAACGCCAAACAGTGGTCAACGAACGGTCTTTATTAGTATTTTGAGCTGTCCAGGCAGAATTGCAGCAATGGTCTTAGGGAGCCGTTGATATCTGACATCACCGTTTACAAGTCCGCCTTTTATTTATCCCATAATACGCGATAGTGTCTTCTTGGTTCGACAGCAGTGAACATTGAACAATCTCCGTGAAGTTTCTCAGAGTTCCGCTCGGGTCAGTCCATTATTTCACATCCCATGGGGGGTGTTTCCTCACTTTCATGACCATATATGGATAATCATGCACGAGCATTGACGGTAGAACAAAGTGTTAATTCATCAACACGGAGGAGGATAGGACCTGTGTACGCACGGTTGATGAATCCCGACTTCCCTGTGCGTACACTGGTTCTACATTCTGTGCTTACGTATGGAAATAGAACATGTTCTACGCACACATTGATGATTCATCAACGTGTGCGTAGAACATGTTCTATTTCCACACGTAAGCACAGAATTTAGAATGAGTGTACGCACAGGGAAGTCGGGATTCATCACACGTGCGTACGCAGGTTCTACGCACACCTGTCATGATGAATATGACTTTGATCCTACGTTTGAGCTCGTGCACTGTTTTAAGTATTTGCATACCAAAAACGCCCCGATTAACCATATACGGTAATGGAATACACCCATGAAATGTGGAAAAATGGACTAAGCCGAGGGAAGCGTGTCATGAGACAGGCTGACAGACGTGTACACTTACGGTGATGTCGGATATGATATCTATTAACCATTGCTGCCTGGGCAGCGTAAACACTAATAAATACCGCGCTGGAATATGACTGCCTTTTCCCGTGTTGTTTGATTAATACCCAGGGATTAAAGTTCTCCTCAATTTTATTCCAAATCGCGATGGATCTCCCGTCAATTTTCTACCTGCTGCATATGATTTCTAGAGGCATACTACAATCTATTTTGATGTCAGTATTGGGTAGCCTATATAAACAATAATACGATAGCATATACAAGAACAATGAATCTCACTGCATGTATGATGTAGCCTGCCTTTCAATACATGAACTTGAATTCCATCATGTTTGTGTGCGGGACTCACAAGGCTGTTGTCACAATGGGTGGTACCGGTACAGTAATAATAACAGTCCACACAATATCACGATCCATGCCATAGCCTATGTTCTATTAGGACATGATCTGTGACGACAAATGTTCTAGAATGTTTGATTAAGATATCATACTCTGACAACATGCCTATGATCAACAAAAACGCGAACTTGAATCCCATCATATACATAGTCTGTCCACTATCTGGTGTCATTGTAATGCGTTTTCTATTCTTTCTTATACAGTAAAAAGGGGGAAGAACACTATATTCATATGACTTGTATTCTGCTTACAGCTTCGAAATTCCACTTGTTTCGTTTAACGTAAAGCCTTTTAAATATAATCAAAACGTTCCCGTGTTTCTGTGGTCTGTGCGCAAAATAATAACGAGTTGAGCTTTATGATTTATGATGAATTGAAAATGGGGGACCCTGATGTAAACAAGACGAAAGTCTTTCTCTGGTCTGCATCCCCTTAACAATTGTATGTACTGAGCTGTACTGTACTGTACCCATTCTGCAATCAGTTAATAAACTTTTCAATCAATCAATCAATCAAGCTACGCGGAGCGCAGTCAGTCAGTAGCCTACACCCCGTATATTCTGATAACGCTATATAAACCATGCTGCATTCATTCTGAGAGAAAGATCTATTATTCCAAATGCTATTTATAGGGTTTTGACCATAATTACACTACTGTTGCTATTTTACAATGAACTATAATGAATCACAGGGGTCATACAGAACACGCGCCAGTGTCTTTATTTCCGCCTTGAAACTAATGCAGAACTGAGGAGTGCTTATGCATAGTAACGATATTCTACCACTGGGCGTCAGCTAAGTGTGCTCTGACCTGTGCGTAGACATAAGCACAAAATCAAGTTCAAGTTGAAATTGATGAATCCCACTCTTTGCTTAGAAATGATCGTATGCACAGGGTAAGCACAAATCTGTGCGTAGAACACGTTGATGAATGAGGGCCCAGGAGCACATGTTACACCAGGTGCAGTAGGCGTGGTTGTTACTAGGGCTGTCAGTTTATCGCGTTAATTAGATTAATTAATTACACCGTAAAGTATCGTGTTATGAAAATGTACTCAAAATTTATTAAAAAAAATAATATATATATTATTTTTTTGTTATCTCATTCATTCCATAAGAACGTAGAATACACATTTGCAGACTTTTTTAAAATATGGTCCATTTGCATGTTCTTGGTATCTGATCTATGGATCTCAGGGAATGTATTCCCAGTGTCAGAAATACTGTGTCTGTTACTAGGCTTGAGTAAATTGTAATGAACCAAATGAGAATATCAATAAAAAAATATATATATCTTTGACTGCTAAAATTGACCAGACCTGAACAATCTAAGCAAATGAATAAAGGGAAGATGATTAAACAGAAGGTTTTGTAGATACAGTACTGAATTTTGCCATCCGGACACATGCTATTTGAAATATGATTATAGAATATAGAATATCAGGCCTAAAATGGTTAAGCGATTAAAATGTGATTAATTAGATTAATTAATTACAAATCCTGTAATTAATTAGATACATTTTTTTAATCGCCTGACAGCACTAGTTGTTACATGTTACACCAGTAGTCTCCTCCCACCTTCCTCCTCATCTCTAGAGCAGTGGTCTCCAGCTCACAAGCTACCAGTAACTCCCTGGCTGCTTTGGAGTTGCTCACCAAGCATTCTCTGAAATCTCCCATCGAGGTAGAAATCAAGCTGTTTGATATAGGTTGTCATTTGTTTCCACACTCAAAATACCCTTAAAATGTTTTTCTTTTGCTAATATCCACTCAGGAGTGCGTATTATTTGTATTAATGTATTAATCTCATTCCATAATTGGTTCCTACAACCAAATCAGCAGGGAGCACATTGAAACTAGTCACACAACTAGTGTGCAAAATAAGCATATAAGCCATACTACAGTCTGCCTGTATGTATTAGTTATTGGAGGGGACCTTTAAAATATTCTCTTTGGGGTCCTAATTAGGCTTTGATCTGGTAAACAATCAGAGAGGGAATGCGGTTCCTTGTGTGCACCTGACCACTGCCGACACGGAGCCGAGGAAGAGGTGAAATGACAGTTGTCTCAAGCCTTCACACTACATAACTAATACATTGTATTAGTTATGTAGTGTGAAGGCTTGAGACAACTGTTGACATCAATTGGTAGAATCCAGTGTTTGCTGTTTAGATAACATTTATCCCATAAAAAGGACAATATATTGAGTAGCTCACATTAACTTGCATTATTCTTTTTCTTTTATATAAAAAGGTTGGAAACCCCTCCCTACTGTATCAAATCAAATCAAATCAAATTTATTTGTAAGGCCCGCCAACACACGTTAATGTCCCCATGGGCCGTACACGTCTTCTTTAAACAAGTCAAGAAGAAACATAACAATAAGTCAAGAACAGAACAAGAACACTGTAACTGAGGTGTTACAAAACCCTGACTGTATTAAAGATTGTGATAGATTAAACCACTGCTAGTTATGTACTTTAATTACTGGCCAGACAGTACATCAAATATAGATGGTGAACACCCACAAGAACACGGCATTGACAAAGAAATAGTATTTGAGGGTAATTTATTATTATTAGGCAACATTAGGTTACAGAATGAGAATTAGGGTCGCGCTTGTATGGCGAAGAATATACGTAAAGTCAGTCAATAGCATGAGTCACTAAGAATAGCAGGAATCCTACGATGGGTCTAAGTTGACACCACCTGTCGTATAGTAGCAACTATATAGGGCAACACTGGTACCGCCTGGAGACAATGGGTTCCCTCCGGGGGTGTAAGGCCTGGAGGGTAGAGGAATGTTCGGGTACTCCGTCTGATTCAATGAGGAATAAAGAGACTCCAGGTACAGGAGTCGGTCCTTGTAAACTCCCTTGATCAGCAGCAAAGCAATAATTGTAATCCAAATGCTCGATAGCATTGATGACAGCTAGCCAGCCTCCGTCCACGAGGCCAGCCCGAGTTGTAATCCTCACGAGGTTGAATCCCAAACGATAGTGGAAATCAACGATGCTCTTCTCCGGGTACCACGTTCCAAATCAATATAATCCAACCAGTAATGGTTCTGCAATCGCCGACGCCGATTCTCCTGTGTACATGTCCAACGGTTCTCTGCCTAGGACTCCTCGGGTGTGGGCGACGTATTTAGGCCACACACCCTGGCTAAGTACACTAGCTAAAGACACGACGAACCGCTGGGTAATGCTACACACGAACGAACTGTGGCCGCACGATATACAATAAATGAACGACTATTTACTTCACATTAGATTAGGTCGAACTCGACGTTACTGCATTAAACTCTGACACTTTACTATTCTATTCGCACGTGGTTCTCAATGCTCTGTTAGACGCAAGGTTGCTCACTTCACTGCACGTTGACTCGTGGTGAAGGTGGGGTAAGGTACTGAACGGTAACGGTGTGCGCACCTTGCGCTGTATTTATACTTAAGTGAATATCTAGTCCCAAACCGCAGTCTTTGTCTGGTATCAATACGCTGACTCCGGGCATGTCCTGACATGCCTGAACTTGTCTTTGAACCTGCCGTTGGGGGCCTGCGCGCTGGCGCCTGGGGGCGCTGTCCAATAAGGAGAGCGAATATTACTCTGGTTTGAACGCAGGTAAAGGGATATTCCGTGTATATATATAAATAATATACAAAGTATATCAAACGATAAAGGTAGATTCTCAGTTTAATCTGGCCCTTCACAACAGCCGCCTCCTAATTAGTCTGCACCTAATTAGTTAAGGGAGACAGATTAATAGTCCAGTCAACTGCTCAATGTCTGTTGTGGGGAGTAGGGCAATCTACAAAGTCAGTGGGTCATGATCGTCATCAGGGGAGTCAGGGAGCCTCGGCAACTCTATTAGCCTTGCCACGGGTCGGGTGTAGGTCCGCCCCTGGACAATAACTTCTGCCGCTCTGACCTTTCCGTCGGCACCAGTGATCACTTTGCTTACGCGGCCGGCCAGACACATAGCTCGGGTAGTGACTGGTCTATGATCATAACGACTGTGTCCACTTGTAAGTTGTCTCTATCCTTTGCCCATTTCTGGCGGGTTTGGAGAGACGGTAGGTAGTGGAGGAGGAAACTGTTCCAAAACTTGTCAGCCAATATTTGACTGTACCTCCACATTCTTCGGCCGTTCGCTTCTTCAGGTCTGTACACCGTCTGTGGAAGCGCGGGGTCCAGCCGCACCATCAAGAGAGTGTTGGGGGTGACTGGGTCGACATCTGCTACATCACTTGAGACGTACTCGAGGGCGTTGTGCTCGCCACTTGCGGCAGTCTAGACAGGTCCGCTGGAAGCAACGTACTGCTTCTCTTCCTTGCAGTATCCAATAACGACGTCGGATCTCAGCGAAGACTCTCTCTGCGCCAGCGTGGTGCACATCCTCGTCGTATTTCTTTATGATGAGCTCAGTGACCTTGTGTCGGCTGTTGAGGACTATAGGAAACTTGACGTCATCCGTTAAGTCCAGGGCCCGTCTCAGACGACCACCCACCCGGATGAGGCCATGAGTGTCGCGCTCGGGGGCCAAGTGGAGCAGTCTGCTGTCTGACGGGATTGGCTTTGTTCCCTGCAGGCAGTCCTAATCTGACTGCTGATCCTACCAGGTCTTGAATCTCTGTGATTCTGACTCCCACGAAGACCTTGTATCTACAAGAATCGGACTGGATCCATGTGAGTACGGTCATGGAGTCTGACCACAAAATTGTTCTGTGCACCGGGATGGTGAGTTCACGTTGGATTAACGTGGCGAGTTGCGCGCCTACCAGAGCTGCGCAGAGCTCTAGACGCGGGATCGATTGTTGCTTGCGGGGGGCTATCCTTGAGCGAGCCAGGATGAAGGCTGTGTGTATTTCTCCTCCCTCCTCTCGGGCCCGCAAGTAGGCCACCGAACCGTAGGCTACTTCCGAGGCGTCACTGAAGACGTGCAGGTCCATCTGGCACGTCTCCAGCCGCACTGTGGGTAGGAAGTAGCTCCGGCGTATGTTCACATTTTGGAGCGAGCTGAGTTCTCTCTCCCACTCTCTCCAGGTGGAAGCTAGGTGGTCGGGTATGGGGTCGTCCCAGCCCTGTTCCTTGTCCCACAGCTCTCGTACAATCATTTTCGCCCGAGTGGTGTAAGGTAGGATACACCCCAGCGGGTCGTATTGACTTGCGAGTGTTCTGTATACGCTCCGTCTGGTGGTCGGTAGAGGGGTCGACCTTCCCTGCTCCGTGGTCAGGGGTGTGTATTTGTAATGGAGCGAGTCTGTTTTGAAGCGCCAGACTAGGCCCAATGTCATTTCCTGTGCTTCACCTGGGGTGGTCGCCATCCAGGTCTCGCTGCTTGCTGCCTTTGTCTCTGGGGAGAGGCTGCGAAGTACTTGAGGGTCACTGCTGGCCCACTGCCGGAGATCAAAGCCGTCTTTGATCAGTGAGGCGCGGAGCTTGAGCAGGAGGGCTTCGGCTTCTTCTGGCGTCGAGACGCTTTGCAGACAGTTGTCCACGTAGAAACTCCTCTCTACACTTTGTCTGACCTCCTCGTCAGCTTCAGGGTCTTCTGTCACATGTTTTTGAAGTGCGAACGTAGCACAGCATGGGCTGCATGTGGTGCCGAAGGGGAGGACCTCCCATTGGTAGATGGATGGTTGCTCATCTTTGATCCTCTCTCTCCATAGGAACCGCAGCAAGGGCTTGTCCTCCTCCACTAGTCGCACCTGCAGGAACATCCCTTTGATGTCGCCGCTGATGGCCACCTTGTCTTGGCGGAAACGTAGTAGTACGCCGAGGAGAGAGGGGCCGAGTGTCGGGCCGGGTAAGAGTTCTTTATTCAGATTCTGTAGTCCGATCTGGTAGCTGCAGTTGAATACAATGCGATCCTTGCCGTTGTGGTGGACCTTGTGGTGGGGCACGTACCAGGATTCAATCGTCTGGTCGGCCTCTTGAATGTCAATTTTCTTTGTGTCCCGCTGTGATCAGCTTGTCGATCTCAGCGCGGTACACAGTGGCTTGAGTGGGGTCTTTGACTAGACGCCGCTCGGTGTTCAGTAGATATCGCTCTGTCGCTTCTTTTGAAGCGTGGAGGGTGGGCATACCCTCTCGCCTCAAGAGTGGAGTTGCGTATCTCATCACTCCGTTGACCTCGACTCTCTTTGTCTTCTGCTCGAGGAGGGCTATGGCATAAGTGTCTTCCTTTGAGCGAACAAGTTTCTTTTCATTCTTAAAGGGCATTGCGTCTAATGTCCATAGCCTCTCGACGTGCTGCAAGAGGGTGGTGTCTTCTTCGTTTATCCTCGTGTAGAGACAGCGAGTGGCTGTCGGTCGGTTGGAAGACCCGGAGAGGGGGCCTTGTAGTGTCCAACCCAGGCGGGTCTCGACCGCTGCTGGACAGCCTCTGGGCCCGATGTGGACCCGGTCCGTTGGGACGATGAGGTGTGCGTGGTCGGATCCTATGAGCAGGGTCGGGGTGGCGTCGTCGATGAGCGGTATAGGTAGTTGACGTAGGTGCACGTATTTCTCCATCAGCTTTGGGATGGGGTAGGTGTACTGTGACAGGCCTATGTCGTGGCTGGTGAAGGCGTTAGTGATGCTATACTGCTTCTCGGGCTGCCCGACCGCTGCTATCGTGAAGGAGACATTTTCACCCTTTATGGTCTTCAGGTCTCTTCTAATGGTACGGATTGTCATTGTTTCTTCGCTCCCCCGCAGACCCAGCCGGGCTGCGGTGGATGCGAGGAGGAGAGTCTTTTCTGACCCATCGTCTAGGACGGCGTAAGTGTCCATGACCTTGTCCTCGTAGCTTAAGAGCACTCGGACCACCTTCAAGAGCACTCGGGAGCTCCCGCTCTTCCCAGGGTCTATGTACATGACGTTCACTCTCGAGCTGCTTGGGGGTACGGGTTTCTTCTTGTTGCTGTCGTGTAGGACCTCCAAGTGGGCGCCGTCGCACTTGCTGCATCTTTTCTTTAGGCGGCACTCAGCTGCCATATGGCTGCGCGCGCAGCGGAAGCAGCGGCGGTTGGCTTTGATCCACTGACTCACCTCGTCAGCGGTCAGCTTCTTGAAGGTGTCACATTGAGACAGCCAATGTTCATTTTCACAGTACTGGCATACAATCTTCCACTTCCCCTTAGTCTGGGGGGTGCTGTGGTTCTTGTGCTGCGGCACTGACTCGGCCTGGTGCATAACTGTCACTGACCGGCGGTTATCGTTGGACCTCCGAGGTCCATCTCTTGGGCTAGATCCACTCCACACGAATGTGTCCAGTCGTAGGCTACTAACTTCCCTTGCGAGGAAAGTGGCCAGGTCTAGGAGGGATGGCTCTGGGCCGTTGGGATCACGGTGGTCTCTCTGCCGCCGAAAACGCTCTTGACGGGCTGGAGGGAGCTTCTCCAGTATTCGCTCCACATTAGAATTTGCATACAGTTCATATCTCCCCTTCTCCTTTTAAGACCCCAGCATCCCCACGAGGGATTGTACCTTGATAGAGAGGTCATCCAGTGCTCTATTGTCTTTGGCTGGGGGGAGACGGTCGATATCCCGTATTTCTTGGATCACGTAATCCCATATGTGTCCATAACGCTGGTCGAGGGCCACCAGAGCCGCGGAGTATGGGGTGCTTGAGTTGGAATATGCCAGCGCTATGTTATGCGCTCTGGGCACCTTGAGATTCTTGAGGAGGATGGCATATTTGTACGACTCGTCGGGGACATCGGACATCATAGTCTCCAAACACATGCGTAATTCCGTGTATTGTGCTCTGTCCTCGCGCGTAAAGTCTGGGAACGTCGGTGTGCCAAGGTACGATGCCATGGATGGCTGGTACATTGGTGAGCGTAGGGGAAGAGGCCTCCTGGGCGAGTCTCCCCGTACGTGTGGTCGTGGGTTAGTACTTGGTGGGTACCAGAGGCCGGGTCCCCAGGTGCTGTTCCTCGGTGCTGACTGTACGTCAAACTCACCCGTGAGTTGGGTCGGGGGTTTGTAGTGCAGTGACTCGGGGCTAAAGTCGGGGCTGTACTGGGCCTCCTGGTCCGAAGTACGTTCGTGCTGGTGGGCTTGATATTCCTCCTCTTCCTCTTCTAGGTCCTGGAGTCTTCTAGTTAGTCTCTCGGCGACGGGTGTAGGTCCGCCCCTGGACAATAACTTCTGCCGCTCTGACCTTTCCGTCGGCACCAGTGATCACTTTGCTTACGCGGCCGGCCAGACACATAGCTCGGGTAGTGACTGGTCTATGATCATAACGACTGTGTCCACTTGTAAGTTGTCTCTATCCTTTGCCCATTTCTGGCGGGTTTGGAGAGACGGTAGGTAGTGGAGGAGGAAACTGTTCCAAAACTTGTCAGCCAATATTTGACTGTACCTCCACATTCTTCGGCCGTTCGCTTCTTCAGGTCTGTACACCGTCTGTGGAAGCGCGGGGTCCAGCCGCACCATCAAGAGAGTGTTGGGGGTGACTGGGTCGACATCTGCTACATCACTTGAGACGTACTCGAGGGCGTTGTGCTCGCCACTTGCGGCAGTCTAGACAGGTCCGCTGGAAGCAACGTACTGCTTCTCTTCCTTGCAGTATCCAATAACGATGTCGGATCTCAGCGAAGACTCTCTCTGCGCCAGCGTGGTGCACATCCTCGTCGTATTTCTTTATGATGAGCTCAGTGACCTTGTGTCGGCTGTTGAGGACTATAGGAAACTTGACGTCATCCGTTAAGTCCAGGGCCCGTCTCAGACGACCACCCACCCGGATGAGGCCATGAGTGTCGCGCTCGGGGGCCAAGTGGAGCAGTCTGCTGTCTGACGGGATTGGCTTTGTTCCCTGCAGGCAGTCCTAATCTGACTGCTGATCCTACCAGGTCTTGAATCTCTGTGATTCTGACTCCCACGAAGACCTTGTATCTACAAGAATCGGACTGGATCCATGTGAGTACGGTCATGGAGTCTGACCACAAAATTGTTCTTTGCACCGGGATGGTGAGTTCACGTTGGATTAACGTGGCGAGTTGCGCGCCTACCAGAGCTGCGCAGAGCTCTAGACGCGGGATCGATTGTTGCTTGCGGGGGGCTATCCTTGAGCGAGCCAGGATGAAGGCTGTGTGTATTTCTCCTCCCTCCTCTCGGGCCCGCAAGTAGGCCACCGAACCGTAGGCTACTTCCGAGGCGTCACTGAAGACGTGCAGGTCCATCTGGCACGTCTCCAGCCGCACTGTGGGTAGGAAGTAGCTCCGGCGTATGTTCACATTTTGGAGCGAGCTGAGTTCTCTCTCCCACTCTCTCCAGGTGGAAGCTAGGTGGTCGGGTATGGGGTCGTCCCAGCCCTGTTCCTTGTCCCACAGCTCTCGTACAATCATTTTCGCCCGAGTGGTGTAAGGTAGGATACACCCCAGCGGGTCGTATTGACTTGCGAGTGTTCTGTATACGCTCCGTCTGGTGGTCGGTAGAGGGGTCGACCTTCCCTGCTCCGTGGTCAGGGGTGTGTATTTGTAATGGAGCGAGTCTGTTTTGAAGCGCCAGACTAGGCCCAATGTCATTTCCTGTGCTTCACCTGGGGTGGTCGCCATCCAGGTCTCGCTGCTTGCTGCCTTTGTCTCTGGGGAGAGGCTGCGAAGTACTTGAGGGTCACTGCTGGCCCACTGCCGGAGATCAAAGCCGTCTTTGATCAGTGAGGCGCGGAGCTTGAGCAGGAGGGCTTCGGCTTCTTCTGGCGTCGAGACGCTTTGCAGACAGTTGTCCACGTAGAAACTCCTCTCTACACTTTGTCTGACCTCCTCGTCAGCTTCAGGGTCTTCTGTCACATGTTTTTGAAGTGCGAACGTAGCACAGCATGGGCTGCATGTGGTGCCGAAGGGGAGGACCTCCCATTGGTAGATGGATGGTTGCTCATCTTTGATCCTCTCTCTCCATAGGAACCGCAGCAAGGGCTTGTCCTCCTCCACTAGTCGCACCTGCAGGAACATCCCTTTGATGTCGCCGCTGATGGCCACCTTGTCTTGGCGGAAACGTAGTAGTACGCCGAGGAGAGAGGGGCCGAGTGTCGGGCCGGGTAAGAGTTCTTTATTCAGATTCTGTAGTCCGATCTGGTAGCTGCAGTTGAATACAATGCGATCCTTGCCGTTGTGGTGGACCTTGTGGTGGGGCACGTACCAGGATTCAATCGTCTGGTCGGCCTCTTGAATGTCAATTTTCTTTGTGTCCCGCTGTGATCAGCTTGTCGATCTCAGCGCGGTACACAGTGGCTTGAGTGGGGTCTTTGACTAGACGCCGCTCGGTGTTCAGTAGATATCGCTCTGTCGCTTCTTTTGAAGCGTGGAGGGTGGGCATACCCTCTCGCCTCAAGAGTGGAGTTGCGTATCTCATCACTCCGTTGACCTCGACTCTCTTTGTCTTCTGCTCGAGGAGGGCTATGGCATAAGTGTCTTCCTTTGAGCGAACAAGTTTCTTTTCATTCTTAAAGGGCATTGCGTCTAATGTCCATAGCCTCTCGACGTGCTGCAAGAGGGTGGTGTCTTCTTCGTTTATCCTCGTGTAGAGACAGCGAGTGGCTGTCGGTCGGTTGGAAGACCCGGAGAGGGGGCCTTGTAGTGTCCAACCCAGGCGGGTCTCGACCGCTGCTGGACAGCCTCTGGGCCCGATGTGGACCCGGTCCGTTGGGACGATGAGGTGTGCGTGGTCGGATCCTATGAGCAGGGTCGGGGTGGCGTCGTCGATGAGCGGTATAGGTAGTTGACGTAGGTGCACGTATTTCTCCATCAGCTTTGGGATGGGGTAGGTGTACTGTGACAGGCCTATGTCGTGGCTGGTGAAGGCGTTAGTGATGCTATACTGCTTCTCGGGCTGCCCGACCGCTGCTATCGTGAAGGAGACATTTTCACCCTTTATGGTCTTCAGGTCTCTTCTAATGGTACGGATTGTCATTGTTTCTTCGCTCCCCCGCAGACCCAGCCGGGCTGCGGTGGATGCGAGGAGGAGAGTCTTTTCTGACCCATCGTCTAGGACGGCGTAAGTGTCCATGACCTTGTCCTCGTAGCTTAAGAGCACTCGGACCACCTTCAAGAGCACTCGGGAGCTCCCGCTCTTCCCAGGGTCTATGTACATGACGTTCACTCTCGAGCTGCTTGGGGGTACGGGTTTCTTCTTGTTGCTGTCGTGTAGGACCTCCAAGTGGGCGCCGTCGCACTTGCTGCATCTTTTCTTTAGGCGGCACTCAGCTGCCATATGGCTGCGCGCGCAGCGGAAGCAGCGGCGGTTGGCTTTGATCCACTGACTCACCTCGTCAGCGGTCAGCTTCTTGAAGGTGTCACATTGAGACAGCCAATGTTCATTTTCACAGTACTGGCATACAATCTTCCACTTCCCCTTAGTCTGGGGGGTGCTGTGGTTCTTGTGCTGCGGCACTGACTCGGCCTGGTGCATAACTGTCACTGACCGGCGGTTATCGTTGGACCTCCGAGGTCCATCTCTTGGGCTAGATCCACTCCACACGAATGTGTCCAGTCGTAGGCTACTAACTTCCCTTGCGAGGAAAGTGGCCAGGTCTAGGAGGGATGGCTCTGGGCCGTTGGGATCACGGTGGTCTCTCTGCCGCCGAAAACGCTCTTGACGGGCTGGAGGGAGCTTCTCCAGTATTCGCTCCACATTAGAATTTGCATACAGTTCATATCTCCCCTTCTCCTTTTAAGACCCCAGCATCCCCACGAGGGATTGTACCTTGATAGAGAGGTCATCCAGTGCTCTATTGTCTTTGGCTGGGGGGAGACGGTCGATATCCCGTATTTCTTGGATCACGTAATCCCATATGTGTCCATAACGCTGGTCGAGGGCCACCAGAGCCGCGGAGTATGGGGTGCTTGAGTTGGAATATGCCAGCGCTATGTTATGCGCTCTGGGCACCTTGAGATTCTTGAGGAGGATGGCATATTTGTACGACTCGTCGGGGACATCGGACATCATAGTCTCCAAACACATGCGTAATTCCGTGTATTGTGCTCTGTCCTCGCGCGTAAAGTCTGGGAACGTCGGTGTGCCAAGGTACGATGCCATGGATGGCTGGTACATTGGTGAGCGTAGGGGAAGAGGCCTCCTGGGCGAGTCTCCCCGTACGTGTGGTCGTGGGTTAGTACTTGGTGGGTACCAGAGGCCGGGTCCCCAGGTGCTGTTCCTCGGTGCTGACTGTACGTCAAACTCACCCGTGAGTTGGGTCGGGGGTTTGTAGTGCAGTGACTCGGGGCTAAAGTCGGGGCTGTACTGGGCCTCCTGGTCCGAAGTACGTTCGTGCTGGTGGGCTTGATATTCCTCCTCTTCCTCTTCTAGGTCCTGGAGTCTTCTAGTTAGTCTCTCGGCGACGTAGGCCGGTTCTTCCCGTTGGCTGGGTCTCGTATGGACCGGTCGGGGAGGGGGCTCGGAGACGTAGACAGTTTCCTCCTGTTGGCCGGGTCCCGGGTAGCTTTGTCGGGTAAGGGAAGGTGCCCTAGACCCTTGTCGTGATGATCTCCGGGAGCTCCGTGCGGAGAGAGGGGGTGTCGCCCTGGCGATCAATTGTTCTATCATCTGCGCCTGCAGCCGGTCGCGCTCTGCTTCGCGCTGCGCATTGGCGGCATCGCGCTGAGCATTGGCGCGGTCTCGTTCAATGTTCTCTTCCGTCTGAAGGCGCCTCTCCTCCAGTCTTATGCGGTCGTCCTCACTCCTTTGTTGCGCCTGGAGGCGCTCTCATTCAGTTGCAGAGTGTTCGCGCTCACTAAGGGCTTGTGCTTGGAGTTGCGCGTGAAGGCGCTCTCGTTCCACGGCAGAGTGTTCGCGCTCACTTAATTGTTGCGCCCGGAGGCGCTCTCGTTCCGCTGCAGAGTGTTCGCGCTCACTAAGGGCTTGCGCTTGGAGCCGGTCGCGCTCACCCTGGAGTCGGTCTCTTTCGGTTGAGGCTGTCAGCGTGGCGATCAAGGCTTGCGCCAGTCTCTGGTCCGCCTCGCTGGGGGATGACACTGACGGAGGTGATCGGGTGCTGACAGGGCTTGTTGGAGATCTGTTCTCCTGGCGCGCTCAGAGGTCTATCTCCGGGGCGCGGTTCTCTTCTCTTGGTTGTGTGTCGGGTACTATCCCTGGAGCGCTTTCTTTATCCTGGAGCGCTCCGGGGTCTATCCCGCTGACGCTGTCTGGAGATATAGTCATGTCATGTCCCACTTGGTCCCCCCCGTGAGCTAAGTCAGTTTCGTTTGAACCCACTGGGGTCTCTACTGGCAGGGTCGCCAAGTCGATAGGATTGGACATGCTTAAACTATCCGATTTATCCGTATTTAACGTCTGTTTAGATAAGCTAGGGGGTAGAACGAAAGCGAAGTCCTCCAGATATGGAGGTAGCTGACGTTTGCGCTGCGGGCGTTCTAGCTTAGGGGAGCCGCTTGGAGAGTGTTCACCGCTGGCCATGTCAATATTAATATTATATTAAATATTACACTGATACCCTCCGGCTCGAAGGACCAATTGTAACTGAGGGGTTACAAAACCCTGACTGTATTAAAGATTGTGATAGATTAAACCACTGCTAGTTATGTACTTTAATTACTGGCCAGACAGTACATCAAATATAGATGGTGAACACCCACAAGAACATGGCATTGACAAAGAAATAGTATTTGAGGGTAATTTATTATTATTAGGCAACATTAGGTTACAGAATGAGAATTAGGGTCGCGCTTGTATGGCGAAGAATATACGTAAAGTCAGTCAATAGCATGAGTCACTAAGAATAGCAGGAATCCTACGATGGGTCTAAGTTGACACCACCTGTCGTATAGTAGCAACTATATAGGGCAACACTGGTACCGCCTGGAGACAATGGGTTCCCTCCGGGGGTGTAAGGCCTGGAGGGTAGAGGAATGTTCGGGTACTCCGTCTGATTCAATGAGGAATAAAGAGACTCCAGGTACAGGAGTCGGTCCTTGTAAACTCCCTTGATCAGCAGCAAAGCAATAATTGTAATCCAAATGCTCAATAGCATTGATGACAGCTAGCCAGCCTCCATCCACGAGGCCAGCCCGAGTTGTAATCCTCACGAGGTTGAATCCCAAACGATAGTGGAAATCAACGATGCTCTTCTCCGGGTACCACGTTCCAAATCAATATAATCCAACCAGTAATGGTTCTGCAATCGCCGACGTCGATTCTCCTGTGTACATGTCCAACGGTTCTCCGCCTAGGACTCCTCGGGTGTGGGCGACGTATTTAGGCCACACACCCTGGCTAAGTACACTAGCTAAAGACGAACCGCTGTGTAATGCTACACACGAACGAACTGTGGCCGCACAATATACAATAAATGAACGACTATTTACTTCACATTAGATTAGGTCGAACTCGACGTTACTGCATTCAACTCTGACACTTTACTATTCTATTCGCACGTGGTTCTCAATGCTCTGTTAGACGCAAGGTTGCTCACTTCACTGCACGTTGACTCGTGGTGAAGGTGGGGTAAGGTACTGAACGGTAACGGTGTACGCACCTTGCGCTGTATTTATACTTAAGTGAATATCTAGTCCCAAACCGCAGTCTTTGTCTGGTATCAATACGCTGACTCCGGGCATGTCCTGACATGCCTGAACTTGTCTTTGAACCTGCCATTGGGGGCCTGCGCGCTGGCGCCTGGGGGCGCTGTCCAATAAGGAGAGCGAATATTACTCTGGTTTGAACGCAGGTAAAGGGATATTCCGTGTATATATATAAATAATATACAAAGTATATCAAACGATAAAGGTAGATTCTCAGTTTAATCTGGCCCTTCACAACAGCCGCCTCCTAATTAGTCCGCACCTAATTAGTTAAGGGAGACAGATTAATAGTCCAGTCAACTGCTCAATGTCTGTTGTGGGGAGTAGGGCAATCTACAAAGTCAGTGGGTCATGATCGTCATCAGGGGAGTCAGGGAGCCTCGGCAACTCTATTAGCCTTGCCACGGGTCGGGTGTAGGTCCGCCCCTGGACAATAACTTCTGCCGCTCTGACCTTTCCGTCGGCACCAGTGATCACTTTGCTTACGCGGCCGGCCAGACACATAGCTCGGGTAGCGACTGGTCTATGATCATAACGACTGTGTCCACTTGTAAGTTGTCTCTATCCTTTACCCATTTCTGGCGGGTTTGGAGAGACGGTAGGTAGTGGAGGAGGAAACTGTTCCAAAACTTGTCAGCCAATATTTGACTGTACCTCCACATTCTTCGGCCGTTCGCTTCTTCAGGTCTGTACACCGTCTGTGGAAGCGCGGGGTCCAGCCGCACCATCAAGAGAGTGTTGGGGGTGACTGGGTCGACATCTGCTACATCACTTGAGACGTACTCGAGGGCGTTGTGCTCGCCACTTGCGGCAGTCTAGACAGGTCCGCTGGAAGCAACGTACTGCTTCTCTTCCTTGCAGTATCCAATAACGACGTCGGATCTCAGCGAAGACTCTCTCTGCGCCAGTGTGGTGCACATCCTCGTCGTATTTCTTTATGATGAGCTCAGTGACCTTGTGTCGGCTGTTGAGGACTATAGGAAACTTGACGTCATCCGTTAAGTCCAGGGCCCGTCTCAGACGACCACCCACCCGGATGAGGCCATGGGTGTCGCGCTCGGGGGCCAAGTGGAGCAGTCTGCTGTCTGACGGGATTGGCTTTGTTCCCTGCAGGCAGTCTAGCTCGTCGGGGAATGAGTCTCTTTGGGCTCGCTGTAGCAGAAGGAGTTCTGCCTCTGCGTAGTTCGATGCGTCAATGTCGGTAGTGGGGGGAACCTCAGGGTGGTGCCACAGGAATGTTTTTAGCTGCGCACTCTCAAAGGTGAGGCAGTCGTCTATGTTAGGGTCAGTGGGGACTGGGATGTGCGTCAACCCACAGAACATAGATTTCTTGATCTCTGCCTCCTCTTGACTAGCCTCCCGAGGGGTGGGGGTAGGCCACTCTTCCTCCGGGAGCTTGAGGAACTCAGGACCGTCACTGTAGATATTGTGACGTGTGAGGTCATCTAGGGACATCCCCCGTGTGATGACATCGGCTGGGTTTTGTTTCGTGTCCACGTACCTCCAGCACGCTGATCCTACCAGGTCTTGAATCTCTGTGATTCTGACTCCCACGAAGACCTTGTATCTACAAGAATCGGACTGGATCCATGTGAGTACGGTCATGGAGTCTGACCACAAGATTGTTCTTTGCACCGGGATGGTGAGTTCACGTTGGATTAACGTGGCGAGTTGCGCGCCTACCAGAGCTGCGCAGAGCTCTAGACGCGGGATCGATTGTTGCTTGCGGGGGGCTATCCTTGAGCGAGCCAGGATGAAGGCTGTGTGTATTTCTCCTCCCTCCTCTCGGGCCCGCAAGTAGGCCACCGAACCGTAGGCTACTTCCGAGGCGTCACTGAAGACGTGCAGGTCCATCTGGCACGTCTCCAGCCGCACTGTGGGTGGGAAGTAGCTCCGGCGTATGTTCACATTTTGGAGCGAGCTGAGTTCTCTCTCCCACTCTCTCCAGGTGGAAGCTAGGTGGTCGGGTATGGGGTCGTCCCAGCCCTGTTCCTTGTCCCACAGCTCTCGTACAATCATTTTCGCCCGAGTGGTGTAAGGTAGGATACACCCCAGCGGGTCGTATTGACTTGCGAGTGTTCTGTATACGCTCCGTCTGGTGGTCGGTAGAGGGGTCGACCTTCCCTGCTCCGTGGTCAGGGGAGTGTATTTGTAATGGAGCGAGTCTGTTTTGAAGCGCCAGACTAGGCCCAATGTCATTTCCTGTGCTTCATCTGGGGTGGTCGCCATCCAGGTCTCGCTGCTTGCTGCCTTTGTCTCTGGGGAGAGGCTGCGAAGTACTTGAGGGTCACTGCTGGCCCACTGCCGGAGATCAAAGCCGTCTTTGATCAGTGAGGCGCGGAGCTTGAGCAGGAGGGCTTCGGCTTCTTCTGGCGTCGAGACGCTTTGCAGACAGTTGTCCACGTAGAAACTCCTCTCTACACTTTGTCTGACCTCCTCGTCAGCTTCAGGGTCTTCTGTCACATGTTTTTGAAGTGCGAACGTAGCACAGCATGGGCTGCATGTGGTGCCGAAGGGGAGGACCTCCCATTGGTAGATGGATGGTTGCTCATCTTTGATCCTCTCTCTCCATAGGAACCGCAGCAAGGGCTTGTCCTCCTCCACTAGTCGCACCTGCAGGAACATCCCTTTGATGTCGCCGCTGATGGCCACCTTGTCTTGGCGGAAACGTAGTAGTACGCCGAGGAGAGAGGGGCCGAGTGTCGGGCCGGGTAAGAGTTCTTTATTCAGATTCTGTAGTCCGATCTGGTAGCTGCAGTTGAATACAATGCGATCCTTGCCGTTGTGGTGGACCTTGTGGTGGGGCACGTACCAGGATTCAATCGTCTGGTCGGCCTCTTGAATGTCAATTTTCTTTATGTGTCCCGCTGTGATCAGCTTGTCGATCTCAGCGCGGTACACAGTGGCTTGAGTGGGGTCTTTGACTAGACGCCGCTCGGTGTTCAGTAGATATCGCTCTGTCGCTTCTTTTGAAGCGTGGAGGGTAGGCATACCCTCTCGCCTCAAGAGTGGAGTTGCGTATCTCATCACTCCATTGACCTCGACTCTCTTTGTCTTCTGCTCGAGGAGGGCTATGGCATAAGTGTCTTCCTTTGAGCGAACAAGTTTCTTTTCATTCTTAAAGGGCATCGCGTCTAATGTCCATAGCCTCTCGACGTGCTGCAAGAGGGTGGTGTCTTCTTCGTTTATCCTCGTGTAGAGACAGCGAGTGGCTGTCGGTCGGTTGGAAGACCCGGAGAGGGGGCCTTGTAGTGTCCAACCCAGGCGGGTCTCGACCGCTGCTGGACAGCCTCTGGGCCCGATGTGGACCCGGTCCGTTGGGATGATGAGGTGTGCGTGGTCGGATCCTATGAGCAGGGTCGGGGTGGCGTCGTCGATGAGCGGTATAGGTAGTTGACGTAGGTGCACGTATTTCTCCATGAGCTTTGGGATGGGGTAGGTGTACTGTGACAGGCCTATGTCGTGGCTGGTGTAGGCGTTAGTGATGCTATACTGCTTCTCGGGTTTCCCGACCGCTGCTATCGTGAAGGAGACATTTTCACCCTTTATGGTCTTCAGGTCTCTTCTAATGGTACGGATTGTCATTGTTTCTTCGCTCCCCCGCAGACCCAGCCGGGCTGCGGCGGATGCGAGGAGGAGAGTCTTTTCTGACCCATCGTCTAGGACGGCGTAAGTGTCCATGACCTTGTCCTCGTAGCTTAAGAGCACTCGGACCACCTTCAAGAGCACTCGGGAGCTCCCGCTCTTCGCAGGGTCTATGTACATGACGTTCACTCTCGAGCTGCTTGGGGGTACGGGTTTCTTCTTGTTGCTGTCGTGTAGGACCTCCAAGTGGGCGCCGTCGCACTTGCTGCATCTTTTCTTTAGGCGGCACTCAGCTGCCATATGGCTGCGCGCGCAGCGGAAGCAGCGGCGGTTGGCTTTGATCCACTGACTCACCTCGTCAGCGGTCAGCTTCTTGAAGGTGTCACATTGAGACAGCCAATGTTCATTTTCACAGTACTGGCATACAATCTTCCACTTCCCCTTGGTCTGGGGGGTGCTGTGGTTCTTGTGCTGCGGCACTGACTCGGCCTGGTGCATAACTGTCACTGACCGGCGGTTATCGTTGGACCTCCGAGGTCCATCTCTTGGGCTAGATCCACTCCACACGAATGTGTCCAGTCGTAGGCTACTAACTTCCCTTGCGAGGAAAGCGGCCAGGTCTAGGAGGGATGGCTCTGGGCCGTTGGGATCACGGTGGTCTCTCTGCCGCCGAAAACGCTCTTGGCGGGCTGGAGGGAGCTTCTCCAGTATTCGCTCCACATTAGAATTTGCATACAGTTCATATCTCCCCTTCTCCTTTTGGGACCCCAGCATCCCCACGAGGGATTGTACCTTGATAGAGAGGTCATCCAGTGCTCTATTGTCTTTGGCTGGGGGGAGACGGTCGATATCCCGTATTGCTTGGATCACGTAATCCCATATGCGTCCATAACGCTGGTCGAGGGCCACCAGAGCCGCGGAGTATGGGGTGCTTGAGTTGGAATATGCCAGCGCTATGTTATGCGCTCTGGGCATCTTGAGATTCTTGAGGAGGATGGCATATTTGTACGACTCGTCGGGGACATCGGACATCATAGTCTCCAAACACATGCGTAATTCCGTGTATTGTGCTCTGTCCTCGCGCGTAAAGTCTGGGAATGTCGGTGTGCCAAGGTACGATGCCATGGATGGCTGGTACATTGGTGAGCGTAGGGGAAGAGGCCTCCTGGGCGAGTCTCCCCGTACGTGTGGTCGTGGGTTAGTACTTGGTGGGTACCAGAGGCCGGGTCCCCAGGTGCTGTTCCTCGGTGCTGACTGTACGTCAAACTCACCCGTGAGTTGGGTCGGGGGTTTGTAGTGCAGTGACTCGGGGCTAAAGTCGGGGCTGTACTGGGCCTCCTGGTCCGAAGTATGTTCGTGCTGGTGGGCTTGATATTCCTCCTCTTCCTCTTCTAGGTCCTGGAGTCTTCTAGTTAGTCTCTCGGCGACGTAGGCCGGTTCTTCCCGTTGGCTGGGTCTCGTATGGACCGGTCGGGGAGGGGGCTCGGAGACGTAGACAGTTTCCTCCTGTTGGCCGGGTCCCGGGTAGCTTTGTCGGGTAGGGGAAGGTGCCCTAGACCCTTGTCGTGACCCCCCCCGTGAGCTAAGTCAGTTTCGTTTGAACCCACTGGGGTCTCTACTGGCAGGGTCGCCAAGTCGATAGGATTGGACATGCTTAAACTATCCGATTTATCCGTATTTAACGTCTGTTTAGATAAGCTAGGGGGTAGAACGAAAGCGAAGTCCTCCAGATATGGAGGTAGCTGACGTTTGCGCTGCGGGCGTTCTAGCTTAGGGGAGCCGCTTGGAGAGTGTTCACCGCTGGCCATGTCAATATTAATATTATATTAAATATTACACTGATACCCTCCGGCTCGAAGGACCAATTGTAACTGAGGGGTTACAAAACCCTGACTGTATTAAAGATTGTGATAGATTAAACCACTGCTAGTTATGTACTTTAATTACTGGCCAGACAGTACATCAAATATAGATGGTGAACACGGCATTGACAAAGAAATAGTATTTGAGGGTAATTTATTATTATTAGGCAACATTAGGTTACAGAATGAGAATTAGGGTTGCGCTTGTATGGCGAAGAATATACGTAAAGTCAGTCAATAGCATGAGTCACTAAGAATAGCAGGAATCCTACAATGGGTCTAAGTTGACACCACCTGTCGTATAGTAGCAACTATATAGGGCAACACTGGTACCGCCTGGAGACAATGGGTTCCCTCCGGGGGTGTAAGGCCTGGAGGGTAGAGGAATGTTCGGGTACTCCGTCTGATTCAATGAGGAATAAAGAGACTCCAGGTACATGAGTTGGTCCTTGTAAACTCCCTTGATCAGCAGCAAAGCAATAATTGTAATCCAAATGCTCGATAGCATTGATGACAGCTAGCCAGCCTCCATCCACGAGGCCAGCCCGAGTTGTAATCCTCACGAGGTTGAATCCCAAACGATAGTGGAAATCAACGATGCTCTTCTCCGGGTACCACGTTCCAAATCAATATAATCCAACCAGTAATGGTTCTGCAATCGCCGACGTCGATTCTCCTGTGTACATGTCCAACGGTTCTCCGCCTAGGACTCCTCGGGTGTGGGCGACGTATTTAGGCCACACACCCTGGCTAAGTACACTAGCTAAAGACACGACGAACCGCTGGGTAATGCTACACACGAACAAACTGTGGCCGCACGATATACAATAAATGAACGACTATTTACTTCACATTAGATTAGGTCGAACTCGACGTTACTGCATTCAACTCTGACACTTTACTATTCTATTCGCACGTGGTTCTCAATGCTCTGTTAGACGCAAGGTTTCTCACTTCACTGCACGTTGACTCGTGGTGAAGGTGGGGTAAGGTACTGAACGGTAACGGTGTACGCACCTTGCGCTGTATTTATACTTAAGTGAATATCTAGTCCCAAACCGCAGTCTTTGTCTGGTATCAATACGCTGACTCCGGGCATGTCCTGACATGCCTGAACTTGTCTTTGAACCTGCCGTTGGGGGCCTGCGCGCTGGCGCCTGGGGGCGCTGTCCAATAAGGAGAGCGAATATTACTCTGGTTTGAACGCAGGTAAAGGGATATTCCGTGTATATATATAAATAATATACAAAGTATATCAAACGATAAAGGTAGATTCTCAGTTTAATCTGGCCCTTCACAACAAACACCATAGGGTCCAACAAATTTAAAATAAATACAAATAAATGAAAGAATGCAAGCACTCCCAGACATACCCCACGCAAAGGTAAGGAAAAACTCACTAAAACCTAACAATAGGTTTTGTATACCTGAAGAAGCCTTGCAGGTGAAGCTCACTGTTTGACTATATATCCATGTAGTATCTCTAAGCCACTGTTAGGGCTTCTGCGTCTTGTTTGGGACTCTAAGCATGTTAACTTAAGTACCGTAAAATGTTTTGCTTTTACTTTAACTAGCGGCTCTCTTTCCTTTGTTCCTCTCTAATTGCCCCTGAGCACCTCTTGCCTATATTTCTGCTGTTTTGAATAGCTATTATTTATATGTGGATTTCTATCTGCTCCGAGTCTGAACATTTGGTGGATTGGTTTGCAAATAATAAACTATTCTGTTCTTCTAATAAAAAAAAATAGGGTCTGGTGTGGTTATGGCCAGGCTAATGAACTGTATGTTATTCTGTATGGGCTTTCTTCATATGTTCTGATGTAAAGTGCAAGGCCTTTTGTTCTTGTATTTAAAATGTTGTGACATTTCCTATTGTATCCCTTAGTAGTCCCGAAGATTCGAAGAACGTTTGTAGCCTCAGCTTTTTCATCATTATTACCGGTTTGTTCTGTGGCTGCACCCTTGAGACACATGCTAATGGGTTCCCTGCTGTATATCTAAAGAGCTTGCCACCCATGTAAGCTATTCAAGGTGCTGTAGTCGCCACTCAGCATCAGGTAACAGAAAGATGTTACAGTCGCAGTATGTACAGACACAAAAAAAAGCTAGCTTGGAAAAATGTTAAGAGATATGATACAGCCTCCAAGCAAAGCTATTATAGTGAGAAGAATGCAGTGTGGAGATAGGTATTGCGATGTGAGACTAGACACCAAGAAAACCTGGTTAGATTTGCCTGATGTCCAATAGAACAGCACCCAGGGGTAAGTGTTATAATATTTTATTTGATTCCGAACCTTTATTTAAACTTGAAAGCCAACTGAGGTTTCCCTCATTTACAGTCAGGTCGAGTGTACATACAGAAATGAGCAAAAAGAAAAAGGCATATTAGATCACACAGCATATAAAAGCATAACAATAACAAGGAGAGGCAAGAGTAAGGATAACAAATCAATTAAAACACATACAACTTGATTGATACTGGTTGGAGATTGAGGTTTTAAACTGCAACAGAGGGGGAGAATCTCAAACTGGACTGAGTTCATTCCATGAGCTAGTGGCATCATAGCAAAATGCAGATTCACCCTGTTCCGAGCAAACTCGAGGGACCTATAGTATATTATACAGTATGTTTCATTATATGAAATATTCTGGGTGACCAATCTCGTCCTGTACTTTTCGAAAAAAGTCTATAGGGCCAGAGGAAATGTATAATTCCCATTGTGAAAATACACGTGTTAAATAATGTAAGCAGTTTCACAATTTCAACATGGTGCACTACTGCACACAGTTCATTCCCAATCCATGCATCCGCTGATCACACGTAATATTTATCACCACCGGAGTGTCTGTCAGATTGGCCCAGGGCCGTACCACCTCTTCCCCCTTTGTGTGGTCCTCAGGACTGCCTCTTGACGGACTGGTTACAAATGATCCTCCTCCGGGCTGCTCTCTGCAGCAGCTCATGCTGAAATAGCACCACAGTGGCTGGCTGCTATTCACAGAAACACAGCCGTAATGGGAGAGAGGGGAGAGGCGGGTAGATGGATTCTCTCTGTCACTCTCCTCTCAAGCATGCCAGACTCAATTTGAAGAGATGAGCCATGTTTCAGGCGGGCTCCCTAATTAGGCACGTACAGGCCTCCGCTGTGTACAGAGAGCTATAATACTGCCTAATATAACAGCCACGGCACAGCGCTGCATGGAAACCAGGGGTGTAAACTACTTGAGTAATTGTACTTTGTTACAATACGTAAGTACTGTTTTTGGGGGATTTGTACTTTACTCGAGTATTATTAGGTTTGTATATGTTATGGTTTGTAACCGACCCCAATCGCACAACACAAGACAGGTATGAGAGTAAGCCAAGAACTGGGCATTTATTGAAAACAACAGAAAACGGCACTGTCCCTTTAAGGGAGAACACAAATTACAGGAAAACATGAACTTGGGAAAATAGGCACAGTGCCTTTAAGAGGCGAGCTGGCTAAGGGGAAGGCTAAGGGAAGGCTAACGGACAGGGCCAGGGCAAGGGAACAGGGCAGGAAACAGGGAGGACTAGGAGGACTGGACAGGGAGGACTAGGAGGACTGGACAAGGAGGACTAGGAGGACTAGAAGGACTGGACAGGGAGGACAAGGAGGACTAGAGAGGGGAAACAGGGACAGAGGCCCGCGGAGGCGGGCTGGGGACAGGGAGGACTAGGAGGACTAGAAGGACTGGACAGGGAGGACTAGGAGGACTAGAGAGGGGAAACAGGGACAAAGGTCCGCGGAGGCGGGCTGGGGACAGGGATAGAGAAAACAGGGTAAGGCCTTGGAACAGGGCGAGGGCTGGAGCTGCTTACAGGGAGGAGTAGGAGCGCGCAGGCTAGACGTCTGGAGGAGAGCGCATCTGGCGCGGAGGTCTGAGTGGTGCGCGTCTGCTTGGAGTACGCGCCGGTACGGAGGGCGCATCTGGCGCGGAGGTCTGAGTGGTGCGCGTCTGCTTGGAGTACGCGCCGGTACGGAGAGCGCATCTGGCGCGGAGGTCTGAGTGGTGCGCGTCTGCTTGGAGTATGCGCCGGTACGGAGAGCGCATCTGGCGCGGAGGTCTGAGTGGTGCGCGTCTGCTTGAGTATGCGCCGGTACGGAGAGCGCATCTGGCTCGGAGGTCTGGATGCGCGTCTGGATGCGCGTCTGGAGTGAAGAGCGCGTCTGGAGTGAAGAGCGCGTCTGGCTCGGAGGTCTGGATGCGCGTCTGGAGTGAAGAGCGCGTCTGGCTCGGAGGTCTGGATGCGCGTCTGGATGAAGAGCGCGTCTGGCTCGGAGGTCTGGATGCGCGTCTGGATGCGCGTCTGGAGTGAAGAGCGCGTCTGGCTCGGAGGTCTGGAGTGGAACACTGGAATACCTCCCGTAGAGGTTTAGAGAGCGCAGTACAGTGTCTCCCTCCAGGCAAACGGCGACAGGAGGCGAAGGCTTGAGCGCATCTCACGCCGGAGATGAAAACAGCATAAAGACAGAAACAGAAACTCCCGTAGGAGCCTACAGACAGAGAACCTCCCGTAGGGGTCTTGGTGATAGAGATATGATACGGAACGACCCGACCAGGACTGAGGGGAAGAGCGAGGTACTTAAAGCCCACAGGGGTGCTAATTAGAATACACATCAGGTGCGTGATGGTAATTGATACTCGAACTAGAAGTGTGTGTTCGGCACCAGACCAATCAAACACATAATGACAGGTAGTCCAAGGGTGTGGCTGCTGAAGAGCAAATGAGAGTAAACGAACGCGAGGGTGGGGGCTAGTGAGGTGAGGAGACAGGGAATTAAAGGTCAAGGGAAAGGCGAACCTCACAGTATACTTGTACTTTTACTCAATTACATTTCAGACGAAAAAAACATACGTTTACTCCTTACATTTGAAATGCAGACCTACAAAGTACAAAGTCGAAATCTCGCAGGTCCAACTATTTTAATTAGTCTATTTGTTTCTCTGGCCGAACTAACGTTAACGTTATTAATCCTGCGGCCGCTCTTTATTTAAAAACAGCCAATCAAATCACCATCAATGGAAAATGAACCCATCCATATCCATGCTGATTGGTCCTTGTGCAAGATTAGAAAGCAGGGATCTTTGATTAAACACCTGCTATCAGAATAATAGACAGTCATAAAAAAAGGTTTTACTTTAACTTTTTAGTACTTAAAGTACATTTAAAAGTAGAAACTTTTTAACTTTTACTCAAGTGTGTTTTAGCCAGATACTCTGACTTTTACTTGAGTACGATTTTGAGACGGCGCACATACTTTCACTTAAGTATAATTACTGGGTACTTTTGACACCCCTGCTAATAACAGCCACGGCACAGCGCTGCATGGAAACTGCTAACACTCTCACTTTGGAGATCCCTTTGTTACAAGTCCAAAATAAATGGAAGCACGGAACTGCGTTTTTGTGGAGATTTGCAAATATGCAAATACGAGCATTATAAAAAGATGCGTGTGTGTGTGTGCCTGTGCAAGAGCGTTGCCCCGACAATGAGAGAGGCGGCGGAGAAGTGGGTCCCTGATGATTAAGAGCTGCCTCTTTCCCCCAGGCGTCTGCGTCTCCAGAGACACATCATCCCGCTGATAGTCTCCAGGCTGGGCTTCGGCCCTTCAGACAGACGACATGAGAAAGAAGCCTGGCTACTGTTCCTCCGTCTGCGGCGTCCAGCTTCATTTGTCTTACAGATGGCTCCATCGTCCGGCCCGGCTGTTGGGACTTTACAGCTTGATAATGTAAAGCGTATAGAATCAATCTGATCCATACTCTCACTTTTTCCTCTGCCTTACTCTCTCTCTCTCTAACCCCTCTCTATCTAGTTTTCTTCCCCCTTGCTCCCCCTCCCTCTCTCTTTTTTTCCATCTCCATCTCTCTCTCTTACCTTCTCTCCCCCTCTCTCTTACCCCCCCCCTCTCTCTTACCCCCCCCCCCCCCCCCTCTCTCTCTCTCTCTCTCTCTCTCTCTCTCTCTCTCTCTCTTTCATTCGTAGTCACTTAGGATTCGTGGAGCTGCATCCCATTACTTCCAAAGCAGCTACCCCATTCTTTATTCACCCTGGCTCTCACGGCAGAATTTCCGTTAATCATATTTGATCCGGTTTGCTTTTCAGCTTCTCTTTCTATCAAAAGGCACCTCTCCGTAATGAAGAGGCTTCAGCGTGGCTTCTCTTCTTTCGGGCAGACAAAAAACACAAGCCTTACCTTCCTTAATTAGCCAACTCAGGGGCTCGCATAGGGGGGTGGGTACGGGAGGAGGGTGGGGGGGGGGGGGGGATGGGGGGGGGGGGGCTAGGGGGGGGGGGCGCGCCGTGCGGATTGTCCTCTGAGTAGAGGTAATTAGCACCTTTTCCTTCACAGCACACAACATCACAGGTTTCCTAAATAGTTGTTTCCCCATCGCAGCCCCAGTGGATTCCTCATCCGTCTCCTATAGAGAGTGACCTATATGGAGGAGGAATGTCAGGCGTGAGGCGGAGAACAGATGAGGGAGACACAGGGGACAGGGGGAGACAAAAGCGGGGACACACCAAAGCCGCGGCACTCAGATCCACTCATGCAGGAAATGGAGGGAGGGGAGAGGAAAAAAGAAAATATCTACTTCTTTCAGACCCCAAGGAGTTCACCTCTTCCCCGGCTCGGTGTCGGCAGTGGTCAGGTGCACACAAGGCACCGTGTTCCCTCTCTGATTGTTTACCAGATCAAAGCCTAATTAGGACCCCAAAGAGAATATTTTAAAGGTCCCCTCCAATCAAAAACGTGTATTTTCTTTTCTACAGCTAACTCTCTAGGAGGCATGGCTTTGACTGTACAGATTGTTATTTGTGCATAACTTGACACCGGAGCACCCTTTTCACATTCTTCCACTGGAGGGAGAGGGGGGGGGGGCATCACTGTATTTCCTCAAAATCGGAGCCGCCTGTGTGATGCAAATAATCCTTCATACAGTAGATCCTTGCATTCTCAATGAGGGCATAGGTGTAGCGATGCTGCTAAGCCTCATGCTAAACACTATGCTAAGTTTATTGAACATTTCTGGTGGAGAGCAGAGCATTACCAAACAAATTGTTATTCAATACGCAATCTTTAGTTTTAGAAAAACACACACGTGGAAGGGATCTTTAAAGCTATCAATAATCATATTATTATTAACACTAATAACAATACATTACATTTATATAGCGCTTTTCTCAGTGCTCAAATATGCGTTACAGTGTGTGACACTACAGTAGCCTGTTTTACTTATTCCAGGTTGTTGGTCATATGGAATTGCACGTCTTATGAGCTGTACATGTTATTCTCACACAACTTGCATGAGTAGAGAAGGGCCTTCACCGGAGGTGGAGGAAGTACACGGTCCCTTTACTTAAGTATAAGTAGACATTTCCAGATAATATGAGTACTCTGGTCAAAGTAAAAAATCCTCCATTCAAATTCTACTAAAGTAAAAGTAGAGAGAAAAGTATTTGCTATTCAATTTACTTAAGTATCTAAAGTAAAAGTATGCATTCTACATGATGTGTGTGTATTCCAGTGCTATAGGGAGCATTCAAAGCTCGATCCACTGACCACTAACAATTACGATGAAACAGTGTTTGGTCCAGTTATGATCCAGTAAAAATGCCTTCCACCACTGGCCTTCACTATAGCATATTGTGGTAATGTTCCCCTGTACAAGATGGCTGCCATAGATTTTTTTAATTTTTTTTATACAACATTGTCATAGACATGAGAAGTGTGGACAGTCAAACTCAAGGGGTTCGGTCACTGATGTGAAAGTAACCATGGAGCGCTGACTGGTGGAGGTTTCATTTACTTCAATAGAAACTGGTCTGCCAAGGCGCTGCCAAGGCGCTGTCCTGGGTGCTGAATATTTTGTCAAGGAAATTTCAATGTCTAGCATAGTAGTTAGTAGTATAGGGGTAGTAGCATAGTATATAGTAGTATAGACATAGTACAAAGTACATAATAGTACTTTTTTTTATTATTATTTCAGATATTGATTGAAGAGGTGTGTTTTTAGTCGACAGCGGGGAAAATCGCTCCGGTTTCAGCTGTAGGCCCTACTGACTGTCGTTCCACCATTGTGGAGCAAGGACAAGGCTTCAGCCAAATTATGTT
Source organism: Notolepis coatsorum (assembly GCF_963971535.1). Lineage (NCBI taxonomy): Eukaryota > Metazoa > Chordata > Actinopteri > Aulopiformes > Paralepididae > Notolepis > Notolepis coatsorum. The sequence continues at coordinate 171,150,884 of NC_140169.1, forward strand.
TTTCCTTGGTAACAAACTAGCCTTCTGAGTCTCTAGCCAAAACCTGTACGCAGCGCTGCCTCTACGCCTGTATCACACAGCTCTGCCCCAAGTGGCTTACACACATGGGGCTATCCCATGACAATGCACATGCACACTGGCCATGCACACACCACTCTTCTATTTATAATAATAACATATTGCATTGTGGATCATCTAGCATTGTGGATATTTGTGTCTGGTTAATGGATTGGCCAATCAGAACTGGGAGAATCTTTACAAAAGGGGAGATCCGGAATACACCGGTGGGGTAGACTAAGAAGTAAGAAGTGTCCTTCTTACTACAGTTAAGTGTTATAGTATTCGTAGGTCACTATGGATTAGTAATGTATCTATTTTGTACAGTGTTATTTAATCAGGGAAATAATGTCTGTATTTGTTTATTGATTGTTGATTGATTGTGCACTGATGTTGGTTTGCTTCTGTGGGATAAAGGCTCGGACAGAAGCTCCTCTCAGTCAGAGCTGCGCAGGCTTGCTTGAAGTAGCAAGTGCTAAAACCCCATAGCCAAGGGGCCTAGCTTTTTGTTTGTTCAAATTACATTTGTGGAAATGTACCATCTTTTGTACATAGTTTGTGTGCTGGTGGACACATAAAAAAAACACACCAGGTGACGACTCCTTCTTCCACCACTTGGCCACATCCCAACACTGTAACAATTTTTGACCTCCGTGACCAAATTAGTTTGGAAGAAGAAGCGGTAATAACTTTGGATGGCATGTATACATAGTATCTCAAATAATTAATTATCAAATTGATAGTTCAGATTTTTTTGGACAACTAGCCCTATTTTCCTACTTACCAAAGACGAGGTTGATTGCTAGAGTCCTTCATCAGCACAACCAGTGGCGTCGTTTCAGTAAAAGCCAAGGTATGGTGAGGAGGGAGGGGGGGTTTCCCCCCTAGGTTTTTTTTTTTGTCAAATCAGTTGTGCAACAGTCACTTTTGGTGAGTTGTTTCTATACAATTCAGTTATATGACATTTAGGTATGACACAGGACTACACAAGCATTTTTTGTATAGAAATGTGTCAACAGACTAAAGCAGGGAACCACAATATTTTGCATTTAAATTATGCAGAATGTAATATCATAACTGTCTATTACTTTTCTTGCAATTGAGCCAATTTTCTTTAGGTACGGTTTTGAGGTGTGTGTTCAACAGAATGTAGTATCAAAAACACATTCACAAAAAGTATGGGTTACTCAATGCTGAACTGCACTGTGATAATCACTAAGCCATTGTAAGACCTTACCTGTGTCCCTGTATCACTTGTCTCTGCTGCCCTATGATTAAAAACCGTCTATGTCCAATTTCCTTTTTTTTGGGCATATTTCAGTTAGTCACAGTAAAAGTCACCTAGTAAAAGTGAGATAATTGACTATATCAAAACATGCTAGGGCTGTACCGAATAGTTTGAAGCTTCGTTTATAATGTTGACATTCAAATTCTAAATCAATGTACAAAATTGTAATTATAATTTTTTTTCTTTTTTTTACATTTTAATTTGCCAAGGTATGGCGAGTGCCATACCTTGCCATACCAGAACGACGCCCCTGAGCACAACCCATGCTGTTCCTCATATTAGCTCTGGATAGTTAGCCATAAACCAATACAAAGTCAATGGTATCACGCTCACTTAAATCTACTCCACAGTGCACACAGCACATTCCAGCGAGGCTCAGTCAGCTTGTACAGACAAGTGTGGCCCCATTGACTTTGCTTCATTGGTATGTAAGAAATAGGGCTAGGGTTCCAAAAACCAGAACTGTCCCTTTAAGCTATCTGAACATGTATGAGTTAAGTTCAAGTTTCTTTATTAGTTGTCATACAGAAGTACAGAATACTTTTATACAAAATGCTTCTTTCTGTTACACTCCAGAGACTGTGCTAGACAAAAATAGATAAGTATAAAATAAGTATAGCAAGTATAAAATAGAAGTTAAGTACGTGGACAAAAGTGTTCAGTATATTATATACAATGTACAATGCAGAGTAGAAGTAACTGAGTTACAATACAATATACTATACAGTGCAAAGCAGAAATGGGATAAGGTACAATTTAGGTACAATTTACAGTAAGGTGTAATGAAGTATGGGTTGTAGTGCAAATTCTTTACCAATAAATATAAAGTGTGTTTAGGTGTTCTAAAGTGGGTAAAGTGGGTTCTGCAGTGAGTTGTTTGTTTAAAGTGAGTGTGTGCGTGTGGATGTGTGTGCTGTGCGTACATTTGATGGTTGTTACATAGTGTTATTGTCATTTAGTATTCTGATGGCCTGAGGATAGAAGCTTCTTCTGACTCTCTCTGTGCTTGCCATGAGACTCCGGTATCGCTTGCCTGACCGCAGCAGTTCAAAGAGGCAGTTGTTTGGGTGTCTTTGATAATTCTCTTAGCCTTAAGGCCTCTACATGCTACAGCAACTTCAAAGCAACTGCACCACAACATCGACAAAGCAACGGTGTTGCAGACAGTCTGCCTTTATGCTTCTGCAACATCGACGCACAGCCTATGTAACATTGTACCCCGTATGTAGCTAGGTTCCCTAGATAGATGACACTTCCCTTCTCAACCAACCCATTGATAACAAGCAGAAAAATAAGGATAATTTTTACTTCCGGGCGGGGGGTTTCAAAATAAAAGAGCAACGTCTAAAAGCATCGTAAATACGTTTATTTTTTACAATATCTAACGTTACACGAACCTAAACTAATCTAAAGTTAGTTTAGGTTTGTGTTAACGTTAGATAATGTACAAAATAAACGTATTTCCGGTGCTTTTAGATGTCAGAGATGTCCGCAACATCCTCGCAACACAGTCTACAAGACCCTCTGCTACAACCGCGTTGAAATCGCGCTGATGTTTTGTTGCAGTTGCTTTGAAGTTGCTGTAGCATGTAGAGGCCTTTACTCATGCACCGCTTGTTGTAAATGTCCTGGAGAGTGGGAAGCCCCCCTCCAATTGTGCGTTCGGCTGAACGGGCCACTCTCTGTAGTCTGCTACGGTCTTGTGCGGTGCTATTCCCAAACCAGGAGGTGATATTGCCAGTCAGGATGCTCTCTATTGTGCATGGGTAGAAGTTCTTAAGGATCTTCTGACTGACTTGGAACTTCCTTAGGCGCCTGAGGAAGTAGAGGCGTTGCCGTGCCTTCTTCACAACACTGTCAATGTGTGTGGTCCATGTCAAGTCCTCGGATATGTGGACTCCGAGGTACTTGAAACTGTTCACTCTCTCAACCGGTGCCCGGTCGATGCTGAGGGGGCTGTAGTCCCTGACCCCCGACCTCCTGAAGTCCACAATCATCTCTTTTGTTTCGCTGACGTTCAGGGAGAGGCAGTTCTCCTGACACCACTGCGACAGATTCTCTACCTCTTCCAGGTAGGCCCTCTCGTCGTTGGCAGAGATCAGGCCCACCACTACTGTGTCATCAGCTAATTTGATGATTGTGTTGTTGTTCCGCTGTGCCACACAGTCATGTGTGTACAGGGAGTAGAGGAGGGGACTCAGAACACAGCCCTGGGGGGCCCCTATGTTGAGCGTGATGGATGAGGAGGTGCAGTTGCCTGCTCTCACCACCTGGGGTCTACCTGTCAGGAAGTCCAAGACCCACTGGCAGAGGTCATAGTTCAAGCCCAGGTCCCTAAGCTTGGCTATGAGTTTGGAGGGGACTATGGTATTGAATGCTGAGCTGTAGTCGATGAACAGCATTCTCACATAGTTCCCCTGCCTCTTGTCCAGGTGTGATGCTGCTGTGTGCAGCACATGGGCTATGGCGTCCTCCGTGGACCTGTTGGGGCGATATGCAAATTGCAGGGGGTCCAGGTTGATGGGGAGGGAGGAACAGATGTAGCCCTTCACTAGCTTCTCAAATCACTTCATGGCTATGGAGGTGAGAGCTACAGGGCGGTAGTCGTTGAGGCAAGCGGGCGTGGATCTTTTGGGTACAGGGATAATGGTGGACTTCTTCAGACAGGTGGGGAGTTATGCTGTGATGTAGTTATCAGAAAAGTAAAGAAACTATCTTTTCTGTCCATCGTTTCCACGGAGACAATGAATAAACAAGGCTGCACAGATGCCATGACATTTTTTTATTTGACTTTTTCCCAACACATTTTTGGTTCTTATAAGTAAAGTCGGATAAATATAGAGGGGAAACAATATTCTAATAGTATATCTTCATTATGTTGAGGGAAAATATACTAATATAAATAAGCAGCGCTGGTTAATTTAGTTCATCTTTGGACAGAGATGTTTGACAGTGTAACATTGTTCAATTATCTGTGTAGGAGCGTGGTCTCGAGCACCAAACACACTCTGATTTCCATGTCAACACGATCAAAGATTCTAGCAGCCAAATGGCCATTCATTTATTTATTCTATGTGTATGGGGAGCATGGACCCAAAAACCTCTCACTCACACTGGTAAATCACTGGTGTGAATTTTGAATTGGCTCTTGTTGTGAGTGCAAATTCCACTATATATTATATATATATAATTGTTATGGCAAATTAACTTGAACTTGGTGTGGGAGACCTTGCAGTGCTGCCATGGACTGCCGCGATAAACACAGAGGGGAGACAAGGGCTTAACCTTGTTAATCCCTTACCGCTGTGATTTGTGCTTTTTCGATACACTGCGAGTATAGCTGGTAATTCAGTTATCAGACAAAGGCTGTATATGAAGGAACTGAGCCTGCCTCGAGAAAATACACCAAGGGAAACGTGCCAGTGGAATACCAGCAGACATGACTGGCCACAAACAATGACAACTGATTAGCTTGCTTGGCACATAGTAGGACCCATTGTACCCTGTGGCACCGCTTCATAATAATGCCAGTGGTTGGGTTAGGAGTTGGCTGCGATGAATCTATCATAATGCAAAACCCACCTCCTATCAAATGCAGGTAATAAAATGTACACAAGGCTGTGTGCAGGGCTGTATACCTAAGACTCTTATGTTTGCTTCAGTGAATAGGTGGCAGAACATAATTTTCCCCATGCCCCAGTGGGCTATATCTCACCAACGGTGCCATCTGTATACCCGGGACTGTGCTTTACCTCAGTTGACGTTTAGTATTAGGGGGGGGGGGGTGTGTATGAGCCAACATTAACATAACAATTGACAGTCAAACCATAGAAGCCTTCGCTATTCGTCTTTTATGTCAATCAGATGGCCTGTGAGGCTCCTCTCAGGAGATATGCTGATGTAAGCCTTTATGAAGATTGACGACCTGGTTCAAGGAGGAATTGATTGGAATGACAGCACTTACTTTTTTTTTTTCGTTTTTTTTGCCACATGGACCTAAAAACATGCATTTATTTGACCGGTATTAGATTATAAAACAAGGTAAGTGGTAAATGGTCTGCATTTAAATAGCGCTATTATCCAAAGCGCTTTACAACTTGTGCATTCACCCACACATTCACACACCGACGGCAGATCAGATGTATACCATCAAGGTGCCAACCTGCTCATCGGGAGCAGTTAGGGGGTTAAGTGTCCCACTCAAGGACACAAACTGCCGGGAGGAGCTGGTATCGAACTGGGAACCCTCAGATTACCAAACGACCGCTCTACCTCCGGAGCCGCTGTGGATGGCACAAGGTAGATGACAGTGTAATCTATGGAAATCCATGAAGCTCTCCATATATTTGACGGGTGGTAGTGGTATCGACTAGAGAAGCAGGTACGTGACATTAGGTCAATGGTTCTAATTCCCAGACCAGCAGCGAGGGTGAACAAGTGTCATGCTCCCATACCTCAAAAACTACTGGTGAAGTGCCCTTGAGCAAGGCAATTAACCTCAAACCACTCCAGTGGGGCTCCTCAGTGGTCAACAATAGTACAAGACCGTGGCTGGACTGGGCATCTCCCAAGTGTGAGTGTGTGTGTGTGTGTGTGTGTGTGTGTGTGTGTGTGTGTGTGTGTGTGTGTGTGTGTGTGTGTGTGTGTGTGTGTGTGTGTGTGTGTGTGTGTGTGTGTGTGTGTGTGTGTGTGTGTGTGTGTGTGTGTGTGTGTGTGTGTGCTTGTACGGTATGTGCGTGTGTGTGTGTATGTGTGTGTGTGCGTGTGTGTTTGTATATGTACTGTATGTCCATAACTCTAGCCCTTCAGGTCTTTGCTGTAAAGAATGTGTTCTCAGTTAACTTGCCCGTAGAAATTCGATGTTTGATTGATTAATTCTTTCTTTTAAATCCTGTATGATAATCAAAATCAGAAATGCTTTTATTCAACAAATACAGTGACATTGACAGGAATTCCTCATAGTGATTGTGACAAGGCTGGCCATACCTTGTGCACCGAAAGGCTTTAAAGGGGAAATGGAGCATAGCGATATAAACATAGTCATAGCATTAAATTAGTATTTAGATAAACCACAGAAAAAATCATGTTATAAAAATAAGGCGTTTCTAAGAAAAAACAATTTTTTACCTAGCTACGGTTCAACCAGCGTCGCAGAGCATTTAGCCTGCTGGCTACCTAGCCGGGATTCAAAGCCAACTAGCCGGCTAACCCAGCTCGCTAAATGCTGCATGTAGCTAGTTAGCTGAACCGTAGCTAGGTAGCCAGCAGGCTAAATGCTCCGCGACGTTGGTTGAACCGTAGCTAGGTAGCCAGCAGGCTAAATGCTCTGCGACGCTGGTTGAACCGTAGCTAGGTAGCCAGCAGGCTAAATGCTCCATGACGCTGGTTGAACCGTAGCTAGGTAGCCAGCAGGCTAAATGCTCTGCGACGCTGGTTGAACCGTAGCTAGGTAGCCAGCAGGCTAAATGGTCCACGACGTTGGTTGAACTGCCTGGGCAGGTCTGTCAGTCGAAGACCGAGGGAACCGCATCGGGCTTCAGCTGATTAGTGGTCTTCTGGACAAACCTCCCACCCTCAACAACATAATCCGAGGCAATGAAGTGTTCGCTGCAGATCTTCATGCCTTGTCCAACAGGCTGATCGCGCCGCTTGAGTGCAGCCAGCCAACGTGCCAACAACAATGTTTTTTTCACTGGTAGTTTGTGGACTTGAACCAACTTTCCTCTCTCTTTCACGCGGTAAAATTTGTTTGAACAGCCGGGAGCAATACAAAAAGAACCACCGCGGTCCCGTTGTTTGATAGGCAACGTTGCATTTACTGACTGACCTTCAAGACACTCCATGTTTACTAGGCAGCTAACCAGGAGCCAGACCAAACCAACACCGTGACGTCATCAGGCATGCGTTCTTCATGGGACGGGGTTGCACTGTGCAACCCCACATAAGTACTCGCTATTTGCATATCAATAGCGCCGGTCGTCAGGTGTGTTAAATACATTCTCAGATGCATTCACACCTAACTTGTTGTGAAGACATGTGTTACATTCCATTCGTAGAGGCAATTAGGCACTGTCTTTATCTGTGCTCAAGCGAGGGGACATTAAATGCGCATTCGCGGGAGCGCGCGCACGCGCCGGGAGCGCGCGTGCACGTGGTGCGTGTCACCCCAGATGATTTCAATAACGCACCACTGGACGTCACCATCTAAAATGGCGCCGCCCATGGCGAAAACAGGGAAATTACATTAAAATAATTCCTACAAAAAAATATAGTTTTTAATGTCGATATAAAAGCAAGTTACAAATATCCCTTGGCATGTACTATGCAAAAAGAAGTTAGGGCTGTCAGTTTATCACGTTAATTAGATTAATTAATTACACAGCAAATGATCGCGTTATGAAAATTAACTCAAAATTAATAAAAAAATTATAATAATAAAAGAAATGTAATACATTTTTTTTTAAATCTCATTCATTCCATAAGAACGTAGAATAAACATTCACAATTTTTTTTTTAAATGGTCCATTTGCATGTTCTTGGTATCTGATTCTAGGAACATCTATGGATCTCAGGGAATGTATTCCCAGTGTCCGAAATACTGTGTCTGTTACTAGGCTTGAGTAAATTGTAATGAACCAAATGAGAATATCAATTCAATTATTATTATTTTTTTTGTTACTGTGAATAACACCATGCAAAAATTTACCAGACCTGACAAATCTAAGCAAATGAATAGAGGGAAGATGATTAAACAGAAGGTTTTGTAGATACAGTACTGAATTATGCCATCTAGACACATGGAATTTGAAATATGATTATAGAAAATAAAATATCAGGCCTAAAATGGTTCTAAAATGCGATTTAAATGTGATTAATTCGATTAATTAATTACAAATTCTGTAATTAATTAGATACATTTTTTTAATCGCCTGACAGCACTAAAAATAACCTGTCACCATGAACACATCTGGTTTTAAATCAAGTGTCTGACAGAGCCCCATGAAGGAGTCTCTCCTTCAGTGACCATACTGCGAAAACATCAACAACATACAAAGCAGTGATCAGTGAAAGTATTTTCATCATAATATTGACTATTAGAAATCATTACATTACATTTCATATTAAGCAATCTGAAATTATATACTGTCGCATTACAGTTGAAGGAGATTTAAGTTATTGATGCTGAATAACAAAGTGATGATGATTTTTCTCTTGACAAAACACAGCGGTATCTACACCACATCAAGCATGTAATCGATATTTGCTTTTTAACTGAGGTCCAGGAGTACGGACTACCATAACAGTGTGGTATGAAACAATATAATGATTGTGGGTAGCACATTATTTATTCCAAACAATTGTATTATTTATTTCACACTTAAAGCTGCAGTATAAACACTAAGAAAAAAAGCTGCAAGAAAACGGTAAATGTCTGGCATCAATGGTTGCCAAATACTTACTGTCAAATTACAGTAAAATCAAATACATTTACAGATTACAACCTTTATTTAATGGTTAATATTTTGCTAAAAGGTAATTTACTGTATTTTTATGGCATTTACACTTAAAGTAGAAAAACAAAGTAAATCTGTAAATCTGTAAAATAATACAGTGAATTGCCTGTGAAAAAAACATTAATTTTTTACAGTGTAGGCAACTTTGGAGAAATTAGCAAGAGTATGTTTACCTGCCCAGCAGAAATAGAGCAAGCTATGCATCACTTTTCAAGCAAGTGCAACAAAGGTTTTCCACAGATTACCAGAGGCACCAGCAGCTTAAAGCCCAACTTGCAGGTTAAACCCTACTCTGCAATTATGGATAGTTTACATCATTGGTATCTAATTTAATTATTTATTTGTTTCCATTTGACGCCGGAAATATCACTCAGAAATGGTTAAAAAGGTCCACGCACGAATAACATGAACGAGCAAATCTAAAAGCTTATCAGACGCTAGCACGTGACGTCACTTCAGGAAACGTATGCCTTATGCCCGTCCGGGTCTTAGTACTACTGGATAATTGGCGCTGGCTAACGTTAGCATTATGTCTACTGTCGTCACGTGAACCATTTTAGATCGGGGCATGTAGAGGAGTTTGGGGAACGAGTAAAATCATGTGCAGGTCCTCTTCTCAGACCTGTGTGGCAAAGCACTGCACACGCATCATGCAAGCTACACCTCGCTGCATGTTGATCAATGGTGGCCCACTCGGTGCATCACAGTGGGCTACTATTGTGCTAACAACGTGCCGCGGCGTCCGGCTTGTCGGCCGGCATGAGTGCCCGATTTGGGGTGGTTCTCTCCTCTTTGTGTGCCCCCGTCCTCGCGGGTGTCCTGCCGGGGAGCTTGTGGACGCGACAACAGCGGCGGCCGTAGGGTGTTTGAGCCTGTAGCGTTAGTTAGCTCATAGCTATCGTGTACCACTAGCCTTTACGGGCTCGAGCACCCTACGGCTGCCGCCGTTGTCGCGTCCATGGGCTCCCCGGCAGGGTACCCGTGGGGACGGGGGTGTACAGAGAGAGGAGAGAACCATTTTGGGTCGGGCGTTCATGCCGGCCAGCGAGCCGGACGTCGGGATATGTTGTTAGCACAATAGCTACCAAGCTAAGCTATGTTAGCTTCTAACGGTGTATACACAATATGTACAACGACACAATGATTTACATTATTACAAATATGGTAACGTGGTTGTGGCTTTTACAAATAGTGGTTAGCTTTAGAGATGGATGGCTATAATCACGGAGCAATAGTGTTGTTAGGTGAAACAGATACATTTTCATTCGGCTAGTAGTAGCAAGGCTCTCTGCCTGCAGTGCCTGCCACTAGCTGTGTGTGACTCTCAGAGCCCCCTGGTGAGCCCCCTGGTGCCCTGCACCTGTTGTGACGACATCATTTCGATTACACGCGCACGTTATGAACCATTGATTAAAATATCCACGTGCGTGGTGATTGTGTTGGGCAGACAAAATGTTTGATAAAAACGCTAAAACTGGGTCAATTTCAATAATTTTTTTTCCTTCTTCATGAAAGTCACCGTTGGCCTAGTCCACATTGTTTATTGAACAAAAATACAACATGCAAGTTGGCCTTTAAGTAGAATCTTTCAAAACGAAAATTATTAAAAAAGAATATTTCCCACACTGATCGGAAGGTGGTCTTGCATCCAGGAACACAGCTTGACACAAACATTTCATTGGTTATTGATGCAGGGAGCTTTAGATGTTTTTGGCCTGCCAAGGAAAACTAAGACCACCATTGTGTAGCACCCTGAATATGTGACTATTATTCAGAAGTGCTGACTTGCCTTTTATCTCCCCTTTGTGCACAAAGACATATTAACTAGTTTCCATTGATATTCCCTCGAACAATGACGCAGGTTTCTCCTTCTCTCACCGGCTGGAATATGGATTATAAACAGTCAACTGAATCATATTATATCCACCCAGTTCTTCCTGTGGGGCTAGTTGGCGGTACCAGCAGGGGGCGGCGGTGGCAGGCGGAGCGCATGAGAGAGGCATAGAGGGAAGCAAGTCAACTGGAACGGAAGTGAGGAGAGCCAGCCTCTTCGACATTGGACTTGGACCTGGTCGGTCATGTCTTGAAAGAGCCCCGTTGTGGACCACACGGGTGAACGTATTGAACTTGAATATATTACGGGTTATACTAGAAATATAAGCGTAGTAGCGTGTTGCATGTCCCCACTGAATAACCCTAGTGATAGAACGAGTTATCCTAGAAGAAAGCGGTATAGCCAAGAGTTGGCTTATGTTAACGTTATCCCCTCCAGTGAGGTGCCCAGCCAGCGTGGCTTGAAGAGGACCGGTGGTTAGAGGCACCCTGCGTCGTTGTATGTTTCGGCTAGCAGGAGGGCTGTCTAGGACCCACAGAGTAGCTTCAGTTAAGGTAGGGCCCAGATTATTATCGCGCATCAACCCAGCCCCGGCAGCCAGCAGCCTGTCTTCACCGGCGTTCTATATCTGCTCTGCACCGGCAGTCGTCAGCCTAGCACAGGAGTTCGTCCCGTCCAGCAGAGGTCGCCATCACCCAGCACGCGCCTTCAGCCCGCTACTGCTCCCTCTGCCCCACACCGCTTGCTAGCTCCTGTGACAAGAGCGTTCGACGCCATCTTACCACCCGGACAGTGGTGGTGCGGCGAGGCCGCCATCTTGGTTGAGTACATTAGCGCTTCGGTGCTCAGGATCCTATTGCACAGTACACAGTGTGGTGCGGCCTACGGGCGAAGCTAATGTTGCTAATTACAGTTCATAGGGGTACCCCATAAACATTACATGCCGGCATTAGTATAGGACTTTTGTTTGGTAAAGTGGGCCCACCGTTTTCATTTTCTTTGAGTGTGATAACATGTTTGTTCTTTAATAATATTTGTCCATCTAATTAACCCTTCCCCTGTGGGGAGGTTACCGCCTGTTGTATTATAAGTAAAGCCTTACAGAGGTATTATCACTACCATATAATTAAAGCCTGAGAGAGGTATTATCCCTGGTACTAACCCAGACGTGGGTGATGAGTCAAGCACATTGAAGTATACTATACTTGGGTCGGCAATACCTCGTTCTATACGGTGTGGGTGTATAATCTAAGTGTCTATAAGGTATTGAGTTACAAATTGGGTAATAGTAAGTGTAACTGAGGGGTACAATTCCCTGACTGTATTGTTAGATATGATACTTACTACCACTACCTCTTGTACTTTAGACTCTGGCCACCCAGTACTAGGCATAAATAATTATGGTAAACACTCCCACGTAGATGAAACGATCCAACACAAATGTACCAAGTCGAAAGTCTGCGTTTAATAATAATTAATACATAGCAAAAGGTATGTAGAGCAATCACTTAATTACATTTATGATTTGAAATAGGATGCACTTTTATGGCAAATGAGTATTCGTTGGTATATCAATAGAGAACGTCCAATCTCTGGTGGCGCAGGCGGTAAATATACAACCTGGAATATTTAAGGAATAATAGCAATGATACTTTAATGATTATAGAACTGGATACACTAGGGGGGAATTCCGGTCGCTTGTAAGACAACTGGAGAAGGGGGGGGGGGTAGAGTCTGGCTGTATCCGTCTGGCCGAGGGTATCCTGGGAGAACCCACGGTTGTGCGGCTCGGTGCCTCAGCGATCCTCGATCCACAGATGAAAGCAGTTGGACTCGCTGTGGGCCGGCTTCCTCCGGTCCACGATGGAGAGACGTGAAGCGACCTCGTCGTGTAGAGCGTCTCCTCACCTGTCGTCCTCTCCGGGGGGGGGTTTTCCAACACACGGCAGTGTTGGTCTTTATCCATAGAATAATCACTGTATACAAAGCATAATCCGTGCCTGGGAAGGCGGGCTGTCGTCGGTAGAATAATCCGGTATGCAGGTCCACTCGCTCGTCGGCTCTGGGGCTCCTCGGGTGCAGCCTCACATGGGGTCGGCCACCCTGGATAAGCAGCCAGTTCTCTGCCCGAAACGATGGGGTACTGACTACGATAGTATTCTCACCGCACGAAGCACTACATATGAATAGACTATTATTAGCTTAATAGACTACGTCCAACTCGACGATATAGTGCCAAATATGACTATTCAAATATTAATATACACGATGTCTCAATACCGATGGTAGGCCGAACTTGGCCTTACTCCCACACGTGGCGTCGCGGGGAGGCTTTACGTCTGTCACTCTATTGGAGGGTAAGAAACTGGACTAAAAAGGGAGTCCTACTTTAGTAGCGCAGTATATATACGCACTATGAACAAATAGTACCGTTAGTGGTGCGGTAGCCAGATTCCTACGCGGAACTAGGACTTGTTCGTACATGTTGAGCGGTACGTTTGAACTGGGTCTGGGGGGTATGGCAGCCTGGCACCAAGGTCTCGACCAATAGTAGAATGGAGACTATTATGGGATGTTCAGTAGGCTAGAATGGATATTCAATGCATATTGTACAAGGAATATACAAGGGATATCAGGGAATATTAGAGAATATACAAATACAATTAAATATATATATACAAATAAATATATATATTCGGTTTAATCTGGCCCTTCACAACAGCCACCCCCTGATTGGTCCCAGACCTAATCAGTTAAACAGAGACAGATTAATCGCGTTGTCTATTTACACATAAGGGTTTGCTGTAGGGGTCAGTCAACTTCACAAAGTCATAGGGTTATAGGGTCATGGTCATCATCGATTGTGTCTGGGAGTCGGGGCAGTTCTATGAGCCTCGCCACGGGACGGGTGTAAGTGCGACCCTGGACAAGCACTTCAGCTGCTCGGACCTTGCCGTCGGCACCGGTGATCACTTTGCTTACGCGGCCGGCCGGCCACATAGCTCTGGGCAGTGATTGATCAATAATCATGACGACTGTTCCTTCTGTCAAATTGTCTCTCTCCTTTACCCACTTCTGGCGGGTCTGTAGAGACGGTAGGTAGTGCAGTAGGAATGTCCTTTGTTGTGCACTCTCTATGGTAGTGCAATCATCTATGTTGGGGTCTGCGGAGATAACAGTGCTCAATCCACAGAACACAGGCTTCTTATTCTCAGCCTCCTCCTGACTGGCTTCCCTCGGGATAGGCGTGGGCCACTCTCCTTCCGGGAGCTTTAGGAATGCTGGGCCGTCACTGTAGACATTGCGACGGGTGAGGTCATCTAGGGGCATTCCCCGGGTGATGACGTCAGCTGGGTTCTGTTTTGTATCAACGTAGCGCCACTCTGTTTCTCCGGTTAACTCTTCGGTTAAGTCTTGAATCTCGGTGACTCTGACTCCCACGAAGACTTTGTACTTGCATGAGTCCGATTTGATCCAGGCGAGTACTGTCGTGGAATCTGACCACAGGATTGTTCTAGACACCGGTATGGTGAGCTCACGTTGGATGAGCGTGGCTAGGTGCGCTCCGGCTAGGGCTGCGCAGAGCTCTAGGCGTGGGATAGATTGTTGCTTGCGTGGGGCTATTCTCGAGCGGGCGAGGACAAATGCTGTGTAGATCTCTCCCCCCTCTTCTTGGGCCCGCAAGTAGGCTACTGATCCGTATGCGACCTCCGAGGCGTCACTGAAGACGTGTAAGTCCATTTTACATGTCTCTGGCCTCACCGTGGGTGGGAAGTAGCTTCGGCGCATATTAACGCCTGGGAGTGAGTGGAGCTCCATCTCCCACTCTCTCCAGGTGGATGCAAGGTGTGCGGGAATGGGGTCGTCCCAGCCCTGGTCCTTGTCCCACAATGCTCGTACAATCATTTTTGCCCTGGTGGTGTACGGTAGAATACATCCTAGCGGGTCATATTGTCGGGCGAGTGTTGTGTACACACTCCGTCTGGTGGTCGGCGCCGCCGCCGGCCTTCCCTGCTCCGTAGTCAGGGGCTTGTGTCTGTAGTGAAGCGAATCTGTTTTGAATCGCCACACCAATCCCAGGGTCATCTCCTGGGCTTCTCCCGGGATTGTAGCCATCCAGGTCTCGCTGCTGGCTGCCTTGTCCTCGGAGGAGAGGCTGCGCAGTACTTGCGGATCGCTGCTGGCCCACTGCCTGAGATCAAAGCCGCCTTTGATCAATGAGGCGCGGAGTTTAATCAGGAGAGCCTCGGCTTCTTCCTGGGTTGAAAGGCTTTGTAGACAGTTGTCTACGTAGAAGCTGTTCTTTACGCTGTGTCGGACCTCTTCGTCCGCTGCTGGGTCCTCTGCTACATGTTTCTGTAGTGCAAATGTAGCACAGCAGGGGCTGCACGTCGTTCCGAAGGGGAGGACTTCCCATTGGTCGATGGCTGGGTGCTCATCTCCTGGCTTCTCTCTCCATAGGAACCGTAACAGGGGCTTGTCCTCCTCTACTAATCTCACCTGCAGGAACATTCCTTTAATGTCCCCGCTGATGGCCACCTTTTCCTGGCGGAAGCGGAGTAGAACGCCGAGTAGGGAGGGGCCGAGTGTGGGACCGGGCAGTAACTCTTTATTCAGATTTTGGGATCCGATCTGGTAGCTGCAGTTAAATACTATGCGGTCTTTACCGTTGTGATGGACCTTGTGGTGAGGCACGTACCACGATTCAGTGGTCTGGTCAGCCTCTTTAATGTCCATCTTTGTGACGTGTCCCGCTGTGATGAGCTTCTCAATCTCAGCGCGGTATACACTCTCTTGGGCGGGGTTCTTGGCTAAGCGCCGCTCCGTGTTCAGCAGGTACCGTTCTGTGGCGTCTGTCTTGGCGTGGAAAGTAGGCATTCCTTCTCGCCGCAGGAGTGGCGTGGCGTATCTCAACACGCCGTTGACCGGGACTCTCTTGGTCCCTGTCTCGAGGAGGTGAATGGCGTAAATGTCATCTTTAGAGCGAATGTCTTTCTTTCCGTTCTTAAAGGGCATTTGTTCCAAGGTCCATAACCGCTCTACGTGTTGCAGGAGTGCGGTTTCTCCCTCTGTGACTCGGGAGTGGAGACATCTAGTGGCTGTACTTCGGTTGAGAGATTTGGCGAGCGGGCCTTGGAGAGTCCATCCCAAACGGGTCTCGACTGCTGCAGGACAGCCTCGGGGTCCGGTATGAACCCGGTCTATCGGGACAATGAGGTCTGCATGGTCGGAGCCTATCAACAGGGTCGGCATAGCATTGTCTATGAGCGGGATCGGTAACTTGCGCAGATGTGCATATTTCTCCATCAGCTTGGCGACGGGGTATGTGTACCGCGACAGTCCTATTTCTTGGCTGGTGAAAGCGTCTGTAATCTGGTACCGTCGCTCAGGCTGGCCGCTTGCTGCGATAGAGAATGAGACATTCTCGCCCTTTATCGTCTTCAAATCTCGTCTTATTGTCCGAATTGTCATTTGGGTTTCGCTTCCCCGCAGCCCTAGCTGGGCCGCAGCGGAGGCGAGCAGAAGGGTCTTCTCTGACCCGTCATCGAGGACGGCGTAAGTGTCCAGGACTTTATTCTGGTAGCTTAGTGTCACACGCACTACTTTTAGGAGTACTCGGGCTCCACTGCTGCTGGCGGGATCGATGTACATGACGCTCGCTTTGCTGCTGGATGGTGCGGGTGAAGGGCGCCGTCTGTTACTGTCGTGAAGTATGTCCAGATGGGCTCCATCGCACTTGGTGCACCTTTTCTTTAAGCGGCATTCGGCTGCCATGTGTGAGCGCGCACAGCGAAAACAGCGCTTGTTGGACTTTATCCATTGACTTGCTTCCTCCGCGTTCAGCTTGGGGAAGGAGTCACATTGCGCTAGCCAGTGTTCTTTCTCACAGTAGGGGCACACTATCTTCCACTTCTCCGTTCTGGAGGGGGTACTGTGGCTCCTGCTGCTCGGTACTGACTCCGATTGGTGCATCACAGTCACCGATCTTCTTCCATCATTTAGTCGTCTGGTTCCTTCTCTGGAGCCAGGGGTGCTCCGTCCGAATGTATCTAGCCGTAGGCTGCTGACTTCTCTCGCCAGGAAGTCTGCTAGATCGAGGAGGTTCGGTTCGGGGCCATTCGGGTCTCGGTGGTCTCTCTGCCGCCTAAAACGCTCCTGTCGAGCGGGCGGCAGCTTCTCCAAGATCCTTTCCACATTTGAGTTGGCGTAAAGTTCATGCCTCCCCTTCTCTCTCTGCGCTCCCAACATCCCTACCAGGGACTGCACTCTGATGGACAGGTCGTCCAGTGCTCGATTGTCTATTGCTGGGGGTAAGCGGTCGATGTGTCGGATCTCCTGGATCACGTAATCCCATATGCGCCCATACCTCTGGTCCAATGCTACCAGCGCTGCTGTGTATGGGGTGGTGGAAGTCGCGTAGGCGAGCGCTATATTATGTGCGCGGGGTACCTTTAAGTGCTTCAGTAGGATGGCGTATTTATGGCGTTCATCCAATACATCCACCAACATGGTCTCCAGACACATGCGGAGTTCTGTATACTGGGCCCGGTTCTCTTGGGTGAAGTCGGGTACCATAGGCGTGCCAATGTATGACGCTGACTGTGGATACATCGGCGAGCGTTGGGGGAGAGGCCTCCTAGGCGAGTCTCCTCCCGCTCCTTGGTATGGGCTGGTACCGGCAGTGTACCATGGCCCGCTTGTCCAGGTGCTGTTCCTCGGTGCGGGTCGTGCGTCGTGCTCACCCGGGTATAGAGTCGGGGGTCTGTAGCGCAGCTCCGCGGGAGTATAGCCTGGGCTGTACCGGACCTCCTGGTCCGGTAGAGTACTGTGCTGTCGTCGGGCGTGGTTCTCCTCCTCTTCCTCTTCGTCTTCAGTTAGGTCATCCAGTGCTTGTAGTCTCTGGTTTAGCCTCTCCACAAGATATGCTGCTCCTTCCCGGTTGCTAGGTCTCGCTTGGACCGGTGGGGGGAGGTGGTCTGTGGGGGGTATAGACCTCGTCTGTTGGTCAAGTTCAGGGTTGTTTACTCGGCTAGGGGATGCCGCCCTGGAGGTGTGTCTAGACGAGTTCCTGGAGCCTCTGGCGGAGGGAGAGGGTGTTGTCCGTCTGATCAGCTGTTCTATTAGTTGCGCTTGCTGTCTGTCGCGCTCTGCGTCCCGTAGAGCACCAGCAGCTGCTCGCTGGCTGTCTGCTCGGTCTCGGGCCACATTCTCTTCCCTCTGAATGCGTCTTATTTCTAGACGTATATGCTCTTCTTCGCTCCGCTGCTGGATCTGCAGTCGGTCGCGTTCAGCCGCGGCGTTCAGGCTGATGAGGAAGGCCTGCTGTAGGGTCCTCTCTGCCTCGCTGGGAGAAGGCGGTTGTATAGGGGAGCCTTCCCTCGGGGTACTCCTTGCGGAGCCTTGGAGCTCTATCTCCACGGTGCTCTCCCCGTCTTCTTCCGTGCCGAGTTCTCTCTCGGTAGCGTTGTATTCCTCCCGGGACTCATCGGGGACTACTTCTTCAGTACTGGCGGGGTGTGAAGTCATGTCTGGTTCCCACTGGTCCCCACCGTGAACTTGGTCAGTTACATTAGAACCCGTAGGGGCCTCTATGGTCGGGGTAGTCTGGGCGTTGGGGTTAGACATACTTTTACTTTCTAGTTTTACCGCGTTTACTGTTAGTAGAAGACTAGGTTGTTGACTGACAGCGTAAGCCTCTAAGTACTGAGGGAGCCGTCGTTCGCGCTGCGGGTGTTGGTTAGGAGGATCGTTTCGTGGAGTGTTCATCATAGGCCATTTCAATATTAATAACACTATATTAATATTACACTAATTACCCTCCGGCTCGAAGGACCAATTGTAACTGAGGGGTACAATTCCCTGACTGTATTGTTAGATATGATACTTACTACCACTACCTCTTGTACTTTAGACTCTGGCCACCCAGTACTAGGCATAAATAATTATGGTAAACACTCCCACGTAGATGAAACGATCCAACACAAATGTACCAAGTCGAAAGTCTGCGTTTAATAATAATTAATACATAGCAAAAGGTATGTAGAGCAATCACTTAATTACATTTATGATTTGAAATAGGATGCACTTTTATGGCAAATGAGTATTCGTTGGTATATCAATAGAGAACATCCAATCTCTGGTGGCGCAGGCGGTAAATATACAACCTGGAATATTTAAGGAATAATAGCAATGATACTTTAATGATTATAGAACTGGATACACTAGGGGGGAATTCCGGTCGCTTGTAAGACAACTGGAGAAGGGGGGGGGGGGTAGAGTCTGGCTGTATCCGTCTGGCCGAGGGTATCCTGGGAGAACCCACGGTTGTGCGGCTCGGTGCCTCAGCGATCCTCGATCCACAGATGAAAGCAGTTGGACTCGCTGTGGGCCGGCTTCCTCCGGTCCACGATGGAGAGACGTGAAGCGACCTCGTCGTGTAGAGCGTCTCCTCACCTGTCGTCCTCTCCGGGGGGGGGTTTTCCAACACACGGCAGTGTTGGTCTTTATCCATAGAATAATCACTGTATACAAAGCATAATCCATGCCTGGGAAGGCGGGCTGTCGTCGGTAGAATAATCCGGTATGCGGGTCCACTCGCTCGTCGGCTCTGGGGCTCCTCGGGTGCAGCCTCACATGGGGTCGGCCACCCTGGATAAGCAGCCAGTTCTCTGCCCGAAACGATGGGGTACTGACTACGATAGTATTCTCACCGCACGAAGCACTACATATGAATAGACTATTATTAGCTTAATAGACTACGTCCAACTCGACGATATAGTGCCAAATATGACTATTCAAATATTAATATACACGATGTCTCAATACCGATGGTAGGCCGAACTTGGCCTTACTCCCACATGTGGCGTCGCGGGGAGGCTTTACGTCTGTCACTCTATTGGAGGGTAAGAAACTGGACTAAAAAGGGAGTCCTACTTTAGTAGCGCAGTATATATACGCACTATGAACAAATAGTACCGTTAGTGGTGCGGTAGCCAGATTCCTACGCGGAACTAGGACTTGTTCGTACATGTTGAGCGGTACGTTTGAACTGGGTCTGGGGGGTATGGCAGCCTGGCACCAAGGTCTCGACCAATAGTAGAATGGAGACTATTATGGGATGTTCAGTAGGCTAGAATGGATATTCAATGCATATTGTACAAGGAATATACAAGGGATATCAGGGAATATTAGAGAATATACAAATACAATTAAATATATATATACAAATAAATATATATATTCGGTTTAATCTGGCCCTTCACAACAGTAAGACTTCATTCTATTTGACCCATTGCTATTAAATCTTTGTAACTGACCAGTATAAGTAACGATAAAGAATTAGATGGGAGTTCTGTGTGCGTGTCCATTCCTGAGCCTATGAACAACTCTTTTGGTGTGGGTAACGTTGATACAATTAACCCCTTCCTATCCAACTTTTCCTTTTTTACTATAAGGTTTATTTATTTTTTTTATATTTTTTTTTTTTGCACAAATCTCTCCAACATTCCAAACATCTCTTTCCACATCATCATATTAAATTTCCAGGATTTGCCTTTTTCTTTTTTGTAAGAACATACAAAACATGTAAAGGACTCATACAAATACATTAATAACTGACATGGAAAATAAAAAAAGACTTACGAAAAAAGAAACATACTATACTATACATTATGCGTATACATTCCTGATATATATACCTTGCATGTAGACCGAACTACCTTCAAGCAGGTATGTGCTGCATCCTCTATCGGGATGCCACCCTTCTCCATATTGCATGTGAGAGAAAGCGCCCCAGACATATGCAGTTGTGCATGATAACATGCATGCACGCATGTCTCCGACACATGTATGTGGGTACGTGTATCACGTAAGCATGTGTACATGCCTCATATGTGTGTGTGTGCATCTTCCTGGTATGTGACTGTACTCCTATCTCTTGTGTGTGTTTCGTATCCATGTGTGCCTCTGCCCCCTATGTGAGTGTATATCTCAGATGTGTATATATATGTGCGTCTCAGCTACGTATGTGTGTGTCTCCTATATACATGTGTATCCCCCTTATGTGTCAGTGAAAGCTTATATTTCAACTATGTGTATATGTAGGTATGTGTATGCCTATTTCCTATAAATGAGTATGTGCATGTATGTGTGCCCCTGACGTGTATACCTTATCCTTGTGTATATGAGTGTGTGTAAACCTATTATGTACACATATGAATATGTGTATCCTAGATACTTGTATGCGGCTATACCTGCGCACATGTGAGTGTGATAGAGACAGTGACCGTTCCATAGACACACCATCCGGACATAAAATATATGTACATATATACACAATACATTATAAAGCACAGGTACCATCAGATCAAATCCCCTTTTTCATATTCATCCTTGATAATATTGTAATCCCATCTTAATCATTTGTCCCCAGACCGTTCAGTCAGGTGTAGAAAACTGTCCCATACCTCAGCGAAAATATCCTCTCTCCCTGCGACTCTATACGTCACCCTTTCATATGATGCTGTCCGGAACATTAGTTCCATACATTCTTTAAAAGTAATATCAACAGGTGATTTCCAATGTCGTAATGCAATTCTACATCCTGATATCATGGCCATTCTATACCACATTCCCCGGTATTTAGGCAGTTTAATCCCTTTCGGTACTATACCCAAAACACATGCCATTGGGGCGTTATTTATCTTCACATTCAAGACCTTACTTAGGAATATCACAATTTGATCCCACATTTTCCGGACCTTCTCACATTCGTACAACATGTGCAGTAAAGTGCCTGTCTCCTTCTCACATCTCCAGCAGATGTCACTGTCCCTTAATTTCAGTCTGGCCAGTTTACTAGGCGTCCAATAGCTTCTGTTCAACACTTTGTAAAAAATAAGTTGTGATTGCGCCTCCCTAGAGAATTTACTCCATTTGGACACCAGTTTCTCCCACATTTCCTCAGTAATATCCTCACGTACATCGTTCTCCCAGCTCAATCTCAGACCCGCCAATTTGGGTGCATTGTATTCTCTTATAACATCATAAAATCTTGACGCACCGCCTTTCCTACGCCATCCTTTATAGAATATTTCTTGAATTGCAGTAATCGGGCCACACTTTGGTCCTCCTATTGATGACGATATACAATGTCTAATCTGTAGGAATTTATAAAAGTTTTTATTATCTATATCAAAATCCTCTTTAATATCCTCAAAAGGCAAGACCCCATCCTCCCCGGCTATATCCCCTAGTACATGTATCCCCCTTTTAATCCAATCGTCCCATATGACTGATTTCTTACCAATCTTTAGTTTCTTATTATACCATATAGAGGCTCTCGTAGTTAAATATGGGCTATCACCAGTCATTTTGTGCGATTGATTCCAAGTTTTTTACTATAAGGTTTCTAATGTCACGAGGGAGGGTACTGCTTGCGGGAGGAACTAAGTTATCTATTTACAATTCAGTCACTAGGTGTGGGAGGGTTAAAGGAGGTATTGGGGGAAGTGAGAGCGAGTTGGGGAGTACTGCTGACCGCCCTGGAAGGGCGAGGAAGCCAGAGTACCAGACCAGGTTGGTAAATTCCGGGCCCCATCCACTCCCACTGCCGGCCTCCAGTTGACGCTCCAGACCCAAAGACGAAGGTGCAGTCAGACGGAGCTCTACTGTGTCTCGCTACCCAGTGGCTGTGCACACCCGTTCCCACGAAGCAGGGATAATCCACCCTGCTACATTTGGCGTCACGAACAGGATCAACATCCTACTCCACTCCCTCGAACGTGACGACCAAGAGACCTAAGATGTCGGAGAGCGACGCCCCGAAGCCGGAGGTCAGAGCAGGGTCGTTCCAGGCGGAGCGACGAGATGACTCACCGGCCCTTCTCAAGGAGGAAGGAGGGGAAGCCGAGACGATGCGGACCTTGGCCGCACAAGTGGAGGTCCTACGGGGTCAACTCCAAGACCAGGCGGGCGTCCGGGACCACCAGCACGAACACCTGGAGCAGGCCAGACGCCAAGAGTCGCTTGCCCTGGCGCAGGCCATGCTCCAACAGCTCCCTCCAGCGCCCCTCCCGGTGGTGTACGTCCAACGGGAGCGGAAGTGTAGCGAGTTTGGAGGTGAAAAAGAGAGGGGAGAGCTGCCTGTGGAAGACTGGATCCAGGCAATGAGGACCCATCTCCGTGCCAGTCGAGTGACCGCGGAGGAACAAGTAGAGGTCTTACAGCTCCACCTCAAAGGCGAGGCGAAGCAGACGGTACGCTTCCTGACGGAGGGAACCGTCCCCGACACGGAAGCCTTGTTCTCGCTCCTCGAGGAAACCTATGGGGACAAGGCCCCGGTCAGTGTTCGCCTGGGGGAGTTCTATGACCGAAGACAGGCCGCTGGCGAGACTGTGCGCCAGTTCGCCTATGACCTGCAGGAGAGGATCCGTCGCCTACGACGTCGGGCGCCTACCCAGGTCACCGACGCCGCCGCCCTGCTGCAGAAGCGGTTTGTGGTGGGCCTCAGAGACGAGACCCTGAGGCGAGAAATGCGGAAGTACATGAGGGAGGACGGGACGCGGCCGTTTCCCCAGGTGCTGAAGGCGGCGATCGATTGGTCGGAGGAGGAGCTGGTCCTTCTCTCCGACAAGGATCCCACCCGGGGCTTAGTCCACGCCATGGCCGCGGAGGGACGAGAGACCCCGCTGAGCGTAGACATGCTGCAGGAAGCTATTAAGCAGCTCAAGGCAGGACAGGAGCGGCTGAGAGGCGCCACCGGACGGCGACGACGCGACCGCCGCTACGCGGGAACCACCCCGCCGAGACGAAGAGGGCAGGCTGATCTGTTATGCCTGCAATCAGCCGGGCCACATCAGCAGGGATTGCCCCCGCCCAGCCAGCGGGCCACGCCCAGCCTCTGCTCCCACCCCCGAAGCTCCGGGCCTGTCAGTGTACTGATCCGGACCACGAAGGGCAGTCGACGCCGTAGCGGCAGGAGCCGCCGACTCGGCCGCGGAGGGCACCGAGACGCAGGACGTGTACAGGGAGTGCTTCACGCTAGACGTCCAGATCGACGGGGTCGAGACCCGCTGCCTCTTCGACACAGGCGCCGAGGTCACCACCATGACTGAGAGCCACTTCCGAAGACACTTCCCGCGGACAAGGTTGACCCCCGCCAACTGGATCACCCTCACCGCCGCCAACGGGTTGGAGAACCCAGTGGTGGGGTGTCTCTACGCCGAGGTGAAGTGCCTGGATATGACATTAACGGGGAAATGCATATTCATTCTAAAAGACGATCCCGCCCGAGTGCCCCCAGGAGACGCTGTCCAGGGACTTCTGGGCATGAACGTGCTCGGCGGAGTAGACGGCCTGTTCAAGGGGATCAAGGGGATGCGCCTGGCGAGCCGAAGCCGCGGCGACGCTAGAAGCGTCGCCATCCACCGTGTGGTCGCCGCCATGGCCCAAGAAGCCCGAGAGTGTACCGCCCCGGGAAGAATGGGGTACGTCAAGGTGGCCGGCAGGGAGCCGGTGGTCATTCCCCCGCACAGCGAAGTGATCGTCTCAGGCCGCTGTGAGACGACGGCGCGGATGCGGCGTCCCGTGATGCTAGAGAACACGCCGAGTGCCAACCTGCCCCCCGGACTACTGGTGGCAAACGTGGTGGCGTATGCCCGACAGAAAAGAGTGCCTGTGCGGGTGTTGAATCCGACCGATGCCGAGATGGTGCTCCGACCCCGGTCCAGACTGGCGGAGCTCCACTGCCCCCGTCAGGTACGGCCTAAGGAGAGGGTGACGTGGAGGAAGTAGACGGAGGCGTCCGAGTGACGGCGATTGAGGCTCGAGACAGCCCGCCCTCGGCGGTGGTGGACGGAAGGACCCGAGGGCTCGCCGTGCCCGTACAGGCGAACCTTCAGGATCTCACACCAGCCCAAGTGAGCCGACTAAATCAAGTGTTGGAGAAACACAAGGCGGTGTTCTCCGTAGACGACGAGGACTATGGTTACACAACCACGGTCACTCACTACGTCCCCACCGGTAACGCACCCCCGGTCAAGCAACGGCACCGCCGAATACCGCCCCACGTGTTCCAAGAGGTAAAGCGGCACGTACAAGACCTGGTGGACCAGGGTGTTCTGGTAGAGAGCTGCAGTCGGTGGGCGTCACCAGCCGTGATCGTCATAAAGAAGGATGGCTCTGTGCGGTTCTGCTGTGACTGCCGGCGCCTAAATAACGTGACGCACCGGGATGCGTACCCCCTACCTCGTATCGAGGAGTCCCTAGACGCCTTGGGGCAGGCCAAGATCTTCTCCTCGCTCGACCTCACCGCCGGCTACTTCCAGGTGGCGGTGAAAGAAGAAGATCAAGAGAAGACGGCCGTCACGACGCCCTTCGGCCTCTACCAGTGGACCCGTATGCCCTTTGGGCTGTGTAACGCACCAGCGACATTCCAGTGGTTGATGACCGCCGTGCTGGGGGACCTGGCCTTCGACGTCCTACTTGTCTATCTAGACGACGTCTTGGTGTTCGCCAGCGACTTCGAGAGCCACTGTCAGAAGTTGGACCTGGTGTTTGGACGGCTTCGGGAGCATGGGCTCAAACTCAACCCGCTGAGGTACCTCGGCAAGGCCAACCTGGGAGCAGTGGAGCAGCGCTGGAACGCTCAGCTCGCGGAGTACGACTTCGTGGTGCAATACAAACCTGGTCGACTCAACCAGAACGCCGACGCCCTGTCTTGCATGCCGATGCGGTCAGAGCCTGAAGTGGAAGACACAGAGAAAGACTTCCTAATGATACCCGCGACCGGCACTCACACCCGTCAGGGTCTACAGGAACGGACCGGCCCATTGTGCGCCCCCGCACCAGTCGCCCGCGATGGCTATGTCGTGGTCCCAGCAGAGGAAGTACAGGCCCAAGAGGCCCAAAGAGACCGACAGAGACGTGGGAGGTCCCGAGTGTCAGTGCACGACAGGTAGCGGCACAGAAGGGGAACAGCGGGTATGACTGGGCGGAAATGCGGCAACTGCAGGCGGACGATCCCGAGTTGGGTCCGGTGTGGCGGGCGGTGACGCAGGGGGTCCCTCCCACTAAAGTACAGTTGAAAGAAGGAGACCCGAAGCTCCGCAAGTTATACGGGCAGTGGGAGCGGTTCCGTCTGCACCAACAAGTACTGTTTCGGCGCGTCAGTGATCCCCGCGACGGGGAGGAGGTTCTTCAGCTGGTGGTGCCCACGGCCCTGCGACAGAGGATCTACGAGACCCAACATGAGGATGGGGGACACTATGGGGGACGAGGGACGGTGGATCTGATGAGGCGGAGTTATTACAGGATCGGAATGGCAGAAGAGGTGAAGAAATTGGTGCAGCAATGCAAGCGATGTGCATTAGCCCGTGACAGGGCGGGCCATACTTTTTTTTTTTTGGAAAATCAATTGAGTGGGGTGTCTAAAATATGTGTTTTTTTGTGGGGAATTCAAATATGGGATTATTTTCCGAATCGGATAACTCTAACCTACATTGTTTTGGATTTCAAAATGGCAGATTTGACCATTTTTTAGCCCTTGGCCATACATGGATGCCAACATGAATCTGAAGGAAATCCTAACATGCAAGGTGTCTAAATGATGTGTTTCTTAATGGGGAATTCAAATATGAGTTCATTTTTGGGATAGGATAACTCTAACCTGCATAATTTTGGATTTCAAAATGGCTGATTTTACCATTTGAACCCATTGGTATTGTATTACAAAATTGCCAAATGTACCCATTCCCTTTCAAAGATTAAAAAATATATGGGAAATCATTTATAATGACAAAGCCATCAAATGTATTAACAAGTGAACTGTATATAACTGGATACAACTCCAAAGATCAATAATAATAATAATAATAATAATACTAACAATAATAAATTGTATTTGTAATGCACACAAACACCATGTGCTAAATCTCGATCTCCTGACTTCTTGAACTTTGCCAGGTTCCAATATCTTGATTGGACTCATTCTTGGACAGCAAGATCTCCTACTGTACTGCTTTAGCCACCAACCTACAAACACAAACTTAAAGTCAACGTCAGCCATAAATAGGTGAGCTCTTTCCAGAACTACTCAGCAGAAACCTCAGTAACCATTTTAACAAATGTCTCAATGTATTGAGAAAATCCAAGGGGCTCCATCAATCCTCTATCTTCTTAAATTTGATCAGGTGCACAAGTCCTGCTTGGATTCATTCTTGGACATCAGCCTCCTGTTGGTCTCCTGAGCCCTGATCCCTCCATCCCTTTTTTCTTGTGAAAAGTACTTAGCAGAGGCATCAGTCACCATTTTAACAACCCTCTCGATGCTTTGTGTGTGGCAAGGCCAGTCGAGAACCTCCATGGGGGTGTTGATGAAGTTCTTCACCTCGGAGGTGCTTAGGGAGCAGGTGAGAGGTGGCTCTGACACATCTTCTGACCAGCTGATTAAGCCACCAATGCTGGAAGCGTCACTATTGATGTGACGGAGTGCCGGATGTCCCGCGATGATGTCGGGGAGTTCGCGACCCTCTCTGCGCCGCCCCCTATCTCCCTGTCTCCGGCTGTCCCTGAGCAACGACCGGAGTGTTAAATGTCCCTTGACTAAGACGGGGAGGACGTGACCCTCTTTGCGCCGCCCCTGTGCCTCAAATAGATTCGCTATCAGCTCTATCTTTAATCTTTCAAAATGTTCAGTTGCTATCGCTATTAGCTCTATCTTTAATTTTTCAAAATGTACAGCTGCTATTGCATACACTCATCTGTGTTCCACTACACACATGAGTGCATGCCTACCAACTGTCCGTCTGCAACACTACTATCACCAACATCTAAGAAGGGAGATCCCCCCTTGAATGGCCCTTCTAAGGTTTCTCTCCTCCACACTGCCTGTGGAGCTTTTTTCCCTATTATTAGGTTTTAGTGAGTTTTTCCTTACCTTCGCGTGGGGTATGTCTGGGAGTGCTTGCATTCTTTCATTTATTTGCATTCATCTAAAAATGTTTGCACCTTATGGTGTTCTTGTTCTGTTCTTGACTTATTGTTATGTTTTCTTCTTGACTTGTTTAAAGAAGATCTGTACGGCCCATGGGGACATTAACGTGTGTTGTCGGGCCCTATAAATAAATTTGATTTGATTTGATTTGATTTGAGGTGTTCTTCTGATCCTGACAGAGGAGTCTCCCAGCTGAGTGTCTGGATCCCCCTCTCCCCTGATGGCCAGGATTCTCTCCACCCCCTCAATTCTCTCTTTTTGATCCTCAGAGCACAGCAGTGTTTGGAGGATGGCTTCACTGTGGGCATACCAAACAGATCTTCTCACAGTTGGCATCACAACATCCAGCACCTCCTTCCTCTGAGACTTGAGGCAGTCCAGCTGAAACAGGATGTGCCTAGGCCCTTCGATCCAGGAGTGCTTGACCTTCATGTTGAACCAACATGGATAATACACTCCAATGATGAATTCTACAATGCATTGTAGATTATTCAGGTTCTTTCTTTTAAGTTGATGCTTTGACACCCAGAGCCTGAGGAGTCTGTTTGCTGTGGTGAGCCAGCGGCTGTGGTTTACCGGTCCAGCAGAGCCAGCCTCACAGAAAGCACTCCATCCCTGATTGCACAGACCAGCTTATAGTTATAGTGTTGATCAGTTGAGATATCTTGAATGATCTTCGCAGGCAGCTTGATCAGCGGAGGGCCAAGAAAGATCCTGGTGAAGTTAGGATTGATCTCCAAGTCTGTAACATAATCAAGGAGCTGTCCTATTGGCCCGGATAATTAGTTGTCTGACAGAGTAGCCCCATCAACTTCAACAATGAGACGGCGCAGTGGAAGTTCACCAGTGTGCAGGTTGCACACCAACCAGACCAGCTTTCTCCCCAGGTGCAGCTCCAGCTTCCGCATTACACCTGCCTTCACTCCAGTGTTGACATTGGTTGAATCTCCTCCAATGGCCCACAAGGTCTTATCAGAACCTCTCTCTTTCAGCCAGGCAAACAGGACCTTAGCAATCTTCTCTGCATGGGACTCCTCTTTAGTTGCTTTCTCTGGTGTAAAGTGGAACAGATAGTTGCTGCCAGGCTCACTAGCAACATTATAGTGTTCTTCCTTGATCTTTGCAGGAAAAGATTAGTCACTGCCCTCAGCTTCCATCATCACATTGGTCATGTCAATCCGCCCATCAAAGAGGATACAGGAGATCCCCCCCTCCTCCCTGCACTTCTCCTCAAACTCTTCCCCCAGCCCTTGCATCAACTTTTCTTGTGCTCTCTTAACCTTGTTCTTATCAATCACTTTACTTGTGTCATCTTCTAAGATGAGTCCTGCATCAATCAGAGCTGCAGTTGCTATAGCTGCAGTTGGCCGTAGCCCTATGCCATACCTTACACTAGCAAGGGCGATGTTTGGAATCTCATCATAATTTTTCCGTAGCTTTGCTGAAGCTGCAGGGTCAGTTTCAGGAATGAGCTCAACTTCAGGGACTGTAAGGACGCTCTCAACATCCTTCCTGGCGACCTTGTCTGCTGCTGCAAAGCTTTCTTCTTTGCCCCTTCTCCTTTTCTCTGCCTTCTTTTCCATCCCCTGCCTTTCCAATGTTTTCACCTGTCTCTTGTGCTCAGGCAGATCAGCTCCAGCCATTTGGTGTGGTCCTTTACTTCCAACCTTTTCCCTCTGTCCCTTGATGTAGGCAATATCTTTCACAGGAATTTTTTTGTCTTTGCTGCAGCAACAGTTAATGTGGGCTTGCATCACACAACCCTCACAACATGCCCCCTCACAACTAGTAATCTGGCACTTGCAAGTTAAAATATCAAATAACTTGTCCAACTTGACAATTAAACTCTCAAGTTTGCTTCTCCCAAGATAAAAGCTCACTGCCTGCTTCAACATCTCCTTGAGCTTGGTCATGATAGTCACCTTTTTATTGAAAAGAGCATTAGCTTTCTTCCACTGACAGAGGGGTTGGCAGAGGGGAGGGGGCAGGAGCTGACCTGATAAAAGGGTATGGTAAAATCGGCCATTTTGAAATCCAAAATGATGTTCCAAATTATTTCCCATATATTTTTTTATCTTTGAAAGGGGATGGGTAAATTTGGCAATTTTGTAATACAATACCAATGGGTTCAAATGGTAAAATCGGCCATTTTGAAATCCAAAATTATGTAGGTTAGATTTATCCTATCCCAAAAATGAACTCATATTTGAATTCCCCATTAAGAAACACATAATTTAGACACCTTGCATGATAGGACTTCCTTCAGATTCATGTTGGCATCCATGTATGGCCAAGGGATTAAAAATGGTAAAATCGACCATTTTGAAATCCAAAATGATGTAGGTTAGATTTATCTGATCCGAAAGATTTACTCATATTTGAATTCCCCATTAAGAAACACACCATTTAGACACCTTGCATGATAGGATTTCCTTCAGATTCATGTTGGCATCCATGTATGGCCAAGGGGTGTAAAATGGTAAAATCTGCCATTTTGAAATCCAAAACAATGTAGGTTAGAGTTATCCATTCCGAAAAATAATCCCATATTTGAATTCCCCACAAAAAAACACATATTCTAGACACCCCACTCGATTGATTTTCCAAATCAGGCCCTGATGACCTGCACTAACGTGACGGCACCCATGGAGGTCCTTGCCATGGACTTTACAGTGTTGGAAAGGTCGGCGGGTGGCTACGAGAACGTACTGGTGCTGACTGATATGTTCACCAGATTCACTATTGCCATATCGACCAAAGATCAGACTGCGAAGACCACCGCCGCCGCCATCATCAAGTACTGGTTTGTGTACTACGGCTGCCCTGCCCGACTCCATGCCGACCAAGGGCGAAATTTCGAGTCGAGTGTCATCAAGGAGCTCTGCCGACTGTACGGAATTTCCAAGAGCCGCACCACGCCTTACCATCCCCAGGGGAATGGGCAATGTGAGAGGTTCAATCGGACTATGCATGACATGCTGCGTAGTCTGCCCGCAGAGAAGAAGCGGGACTGGAAGGAGCACCTACCCGAGTTGGTACTTACGTACAACTGCCATGTGCACTCCTCCACGGGATACTCCCCCTTCTACCTGCTCTTCGGGAGGGACGCTAGGATGCCCCGAGATGTCCTGGGGGGCAGAGACGTCATTGACGAAGGGGCGGAGGACCTGGACGAGTGGGTACAGGGTCACCACGAGCGACTAAAGGCCGCTGCGGAGGCCGCCGAGGCCACGGCGAAGCATGCGTCCCATCGACGCAAGAGGATTTACGACAGAAAGAGCAGAGGCGCACTCTTGCGGGCCGGAGACCGGGTCCTGATACGCGACCACCGAATCCGGGGCCGTAATAAGATACAGGACAAGTGGGAGCCTACGTCTTATGTGGTGGTTAAGCAGAGCCACGAAGGGACGACCGTGTTCACAGTCAGGCCAGAAGCAGGGGGTCCAGAAAGGACCGTGCATCGAGACCAGCTCAAGACCTGTCCCTTCCCGGCCTCCGACCCGGAAGTGCGGGCGAGGGCCCCTCGACAGATCCCTGTGGCACCGCGGAGCTCGTCCGAATCGGACATAGGAGATGCTTTCGAATACCGTCGGGAACCGCATCCTAGGGCGTGTAACCACCCCAGGCCCCTGCGGGACGCCCCTGAAGAGGCGGCGGACGCCGAGTCAGAGGTGGAGTCGACCCCCCCAGGAGAGGATGGGGAGGACGGCAGAGACGGAGTCGAAGAGGAGGCCGCTGGCGGTCCACCGATGGCCCCGGAGGTCGAGGCTGTGGTCAATGACCCGCCAATGGGTACTGAAAAATCCGACACAGAGTCGGGGGTGGGGGAAGTGGAACCCACCCTCCCCCAGAGGAGCACCAGAGGTCGGCTACCCGCTCGGTATCGCCAGGACTACATGCTAAAGAGTGTGTTTGTTGAACAGTGTTTCCAATTCATGAAGGAGTGTGTGAAACTGTTGGCCTAATGTGTGACTGTCGATATATGTATGAAACTGTTGGTTTCAGGACCGTATTCATGCATGCGTTAATCGGTGTTCCATTAAATTATTTGCAGAGGACTTAGCAAGTTCAAAGTGGGGGGAAATGTAGCACCCTGAATATGTGACTATTATTCAGAAGTGCTGACTTGCCTTTTATCTCCCCTTTGTGCACAAAGACATATTAACTAGTTTCCATTGATATTCCCTCGAACAATGATGCGGGTTTCTCCTTCTCTCACCGGCTGGAATATGGATTATAAACAGTAAACTGAATCATATTCTATCCACCCAGTTCTTCCTGTGGGGCTAGTTGGCGGTACCAGCAGGGGGCGGTGGTGGCAGGCGGAGCGCACGAGAGAGGCATAGAGGGAAGCAAGTCAACTGGAACGGAAGTGAGGAGAGCCAGCCTCTTCGACATTGGACTTGGACCTGGTCGGTCGTGTCTTGAAAGAGCCCTGTTGTGGACCACACGGGTGAACGTATTGAACTTGAATATATTACGGGTTATACTAGAAATATAAGCGTAGTAGCGTGTTGCATGTCCCCACTGAATAACCCTAGTGATACAACAAGTTATCCTAGAAGAAAGCGGTATAGCCAAGAGTTGGCTTATGTTAACGTTATCCCCTCCAGTGAGGTGCCCAGCCAGCGTGGCTTGAAGAGGACCGGTGGTTAGAGGCACCCTGTGTCGTTGTATGTTTCGGCTAGCAGGAGGGCTGTCTAGGACCCACAGAGTAGCTTCAGTTAAGGTAGGGTCCAGATTATTATTGCGCGTCAACCCAGCCCTGGCAGCCAGCAGCCTGTCTTCACCGGCGTTCTATATCTGCTCTGCAGCCCAGCACGAGAGTTCGTCCCGTCCAGCAGAGGTCGCCATCACCCAGCACGCGCCTTCAGCCCGCTACTGCTCCCTCTGCCCCACACCGCTTGCTAGCTCCTGTGACGAGAGCGTTCGACGCCATCTTACCACCCGGACAGTGGTGGTGCGGCGAGGCCGCCATCTTGGTTGAGTACATTAGCGCTTCGGTGCTCAGGATCCTATTGCACAGTACACAGTGTGGTGCGGCCTACGGGCGAAGCTAATGTTGCTAATTACAGTTCATAGGGGTACCCCATAAACATTACATGCCGGCATTAGTATAGGACTTTTGTTTGGTAAAGTGGGCCCACCTTTTTCATTTTCTTCGAGTGTGATAACGTGTTTGTTCTTTAATAATATTTTCCCATCTAATTAACCCTTCCCCTGTGGGGAGGTTACCGACCTGTTGTTATAAGTAAAGCCTTAGAGAGGTATTATCACTACCATATAATTAAAGCCTGAGAGAGGTATTATCCCTGGTACTAACCCAGACGTGGGTGATGAGTCAAGCACATTGAAGTATACTATACTTGGGTCGGCAATACCTGGTTCTATACGGTGTGGATGTATAATCTAAGTGTCTATAAGGTATTGAGTTACAAATTGGGTAATAGTAAGACTTCATTCTATTTGACCCATTGCTATTAAATCTTTGTAACTGACCAGTATAAGTAACGATAAAGAATTAGATGGGAGTTCTGTGTGCGTGTCCATTCCTGAGCCTATGAACAACTATTTTGGTGTGGGTAACGTTGATACAATTAACCCCTTCCTATCCAACTTTTCCTTTTTTACTATAAGGTTTCTAATGTCACCGAGGGAGGGTACTGCTTGCGGGAGGAACTAAGTTATCTATTTACAATTCAGTCACTAGGTGTGGGAGGGTTAAAGGAGGTATTGGGGGAAGTGAGAGCGAGTTGGGGAGTACTGCTGACCGCCCTGGAAGGGCGAGGAAGACCAGAGTACCAGACCAGGTTGGTAAATCCCGGGCCCCATCCACTCTCACTGCCGGCCTCCAGTTGACGCTCCAGACCCAAAGACGAAGGTGCAGTCAGACGGAGCTCTACTGTGTCTCGCTACCCAGTGGCTGTGCACACCCGTTCCCACGAAGCAGGGATAATCCACCCTGCTACAATTGCATTCCTTATAAAAAAAAAGTACAAAACCACCTGCTGAGCACCTGGCAGGTAACCTCACTGATGCTGATTTCTCTGAAGTTGCCTACTACAGCTTTACGGAGGATGTGGAAAGGCAGACACCTGGGCTTGACCTTTCATTTCCTTTTGAATCTTCAGATGTTCTCCAGCGTGCAACCTCTGACACGTCCATTAAGCAGAACCCACAAGGTCAACACAGCTGTCTGTCCTAGTGTTTTATGTTATGTGTGTCTGGTGTGTGTGCGTGTGCGATGTGGGTGATCTAATGGTGCACAGGTGTGTTCTATCAGTCCTAATCAGCTGCCTAATTGCTTCTTCTCCTCCCGTGGCAGTAGTATCTCCCATCCTTCACATAGCCATGGGACGGGGGATGATATCTGCCACAATATATATAAATGTGTTTTAGGAACAGGATATGAAGAGTTACATGTTGGAACTTCCGTGCCCATCCCCCCATGTAGGTAATACGACAGTATTACACAAACTATTATGTATGCTGCTATATGAAGCACTGATCAGAGTACCACAAAGAACAACAAATAGCTTCCACGAAAGACCACAATACAAAGCTGTATGTGACATCACATTCCCATATATCCCATACACACCCTAAATGCAACATACACATGTCTCATGCACACACACACACACACACACACACACACACACACACACACACACACACACACACACACACACACACACACACACTCACACTTAAATGGAATGGTAAATGGACTGCATTTATATACATGTAGTGCTTTTAGCCAAAGCGCTTTACAATTTAAGCCTCACATTCACCCATTTACTCACACATTCACGCACCGATGGCAGAGGCAACCATGCAAGGTGCCAACCATCGGGAGGGTTAAGTGTCTTGATCAAGGTCTATATATTTGTATATATATATATATATATATATATATATATATATATATATATATATATATATATATATATATTGTATATATAAATGTGTTCTAGGAACAGGATATCAAGAGGGCCATGTTGGAACTTCAGTGGCCATCCCTCCATCTAGTGCTGATAAGGCCAAGACTACATGATTATAGCCCTGATTTTCCACTCGCAGACAGAAAACCTCAGATCAGAGGCAAATCTGTGTTCGCTCGGGGCGCATGCACGTCGGCACTCGATTGCAATGTGTGAATTATTCAGGACGTGATCCGAGAGGCTCGCCGATGCCCGACAGATATCAAGCAGGCTAAATATCTGGAACCCGTCAGGGACAGCCAATGAGAGTACAAGATGAGAGTGAGAGAGAGACCATTTTGCTCTGGTTGAGTTACAGTACATTGACTTTGAACTAGTGAGGGACCGTGGACACAGAGTTTTGAAAACTGAAGATTTTCTTTCTCTATTAGTTGTCGTTCATTCACTCATTATAATTAACTGGAAGCACAGGCACAGACACAAGTGGCTTTCTTGCTACTGGTTTATTTGAAGTCATCTCTGTTCTCTCCAAAGTCACTGTGAAATTGAATTAAAAACATAAGCCATGTTAGCTTAACATAAAACAAAAGCATGCACAGCATGTGGAATAATATTTTAATATAGTAAAATACGGACCAACAGAACAAACACCTTGTTGGCTACAAACAAGGGAATAATCTTCAGTCGTCAGAGGTTTCCTCATAACCGTCACATCACTTAAAGTCTGTTATTGACCAGTGGAACCGGTGTCGTATTATTCTGCGTTGTGTTTCGATTCGACCCCTGTTAAGGGATCGCCCTGAGTGGCAGTTGAACCCCGGTCTCCCGCGCCGCAGGCGGCATCACAGACCACTATACCAAGAGGTGAATTCACTTCTTGGTAATGTGTCTGGACGCCTCTGGGGAGTGACCGCTTAACGTCCACAGCCACTTCACTACACTGTCCATCGTGACTGTGGATAGACACGCGGTACCTCCGTTACACCAGCACCTTTCACCAGAGCATATGATGTCAAGTCAAGTCAAGTCAAGTCAAGAGTTTTAATTGTCACGGCATACAGGTATACAATGAAATGCGGCTGGTCTTGCCCGCGACGATGTGCAATACAGTGGTACAACATATAATAGAATCCAATAAAAATACAGTGGTACAACATATTAATAGAATCCAATAAACAGTGCAATAAACAGGTACATGGTGTGCCATCTCGGTATCTGTACATTAGTATTTACAGAGCATATAGGACATGCTAGGTAGCTTTAGTAGTGCAATACACTGTTCCTGATGTTATACTACTTTAAAGTGGCCTTTCCTCTGGCCATAAGTGTGCGTGTGTGCGGCATGAGTGTTAAAGTGGCTGCTAGTGTGTGAGCGTGCTCAGCGTGCGTGTCGTGTATGTGCTTGTGTGTGCTTGTGTGTGGATAGTTCAGTTTCTGTGTCTCTCAATGTTCATTGTTCAAGGCTCTGATGGCCTGGGGGAAGAAGCTTAGCCTAAGCCTCTCCGTCCTAGTAGCTGGGGTTCGCAGGCGTCTGCCTGACCTCAGCAGCTGGAACAGGCTGTTATTGGGGTGGTGGGGGTCTTTCATTATCCTGCAGGCTCTGGATTTGCACCTCTTGTTGTATAGAGCCTGCAGGGGAGGTAGCGCAATACCCGTGGTACGCTCGGCTGAGCGCACCACTCTCTGTAGGGCCTTCTTGTCCTGTGCCGTGCTGTTCCCATACCAGGCAGTGATGTTTCCGGTCAAGATGCTCTCTACAGCTCCTGAGTAGAAGGACTGGAGTATCTTCCCCGATACTCTGAACTTCCTTAACTGTCTCAGGTGGTAGAGGCGCTGCTTCGCTTTCTTTACTACTGTGTCTATGTGTGTTGACCATGTCAGGTCCATGCGTGCTGCTGCTTGCAGGTGTCGCTTTGAGTCTTAATCATGCGAGAGCAGCCCAACAGGCCTTATACAACTTTGAACTGAGACTTCAAAATAATAGTACTATCACTTGTAGTCAATTAAATAATGTATAAATACAAATGCTTAACTTAAATACATTCTCAATTATTAGGCTTAGAAAAACATACATTTAAAAAAGAAAACTAGACAATTCCGCGGGGGAAATTGTGAAAGTGTGGGTGATGCCTGTGCACCGCCGGCCAACGGGAGAGGGTCTGTATTGTCTCTATGACAAACGGTTCAAAAGATAGAAAAGAGGTGGTTGCTAGGGTGTTATAGCTGGTTGCTAGGGTGATTCTAGGTGGTTGCTAGGGTGTTATAGCTGGTTGCTAGGGTGTTTCTAGGTGGTTGCTAGGGTGTTTCCAGGTGGTTGCTAGGGTGTTTCTAGGTGGTTGCTAGGGTGTTATAGCTGGTAGCTAGGGTGTTTCTAAGTGGTTACTAGGGTGTTTTAGGGGTTGCTAGGTTGTTATAGGTTGTTGCTAGGGTGTTTCTAGGTGGTTGCTAGGGTGTTACTAGGTGATTGCTAGGTGTTATAGCTGGTTGCTATGGTGTTTCTAGGCGGTTGCTAGGGTGTTATAGCTGGTTGCTAGGGTGTTTCTAGGTGGTTGCTAGGGTGTTATAGCTGGTTTCTAGGGTGTTACTAGGTGGTTGCTAGGGTGTTACTAGGTGGTTGCTAGGGTGTTTCTAGCTGGTTGCTAGGGTGTTTCTAGGTGGTTTCTATGGTGTTATAGGTGGTTGCTAGAGTGTTTCTAGGTGGTTGCTAGGGTATTTCTAGGTGGTTGCTAGGGTGTTACTAGGTGATTGCTAGGTGTTATAGGTGGTTGCTAGGGTGTTATAGCTGGTTGCTATGGTGTTTCTAGGTGGTTGCTAGGGTGTTATAGCTGGTTGCTAGGGTGTTTCTAGGTGGTTGCTAGGGTGTATAGCTGGTTTCTAGGGTGTTACTAGGTGGTTGCTAAGGTGTTACTAGGTGGTTGCTGGGGTGTTTCTAGCTGGTTGCTAGGGTGTTTCTAGGTGGTTTCTATGGTGTTATAGGTGGTTGCTAGGGTGTTTCTAGGTGGTTGCTAGGGTATTTCTAGGTGGTTGCTAGGGTGTTTCTAGGTGGTTGCTAGGGTGTTATAGGTGGTTGCTAGGGTGTTTCTAGGTGGTTGCTAGGGTGTTATAGGTGGTTGCTAGGGTGTTTCTAGGTGGTTGCTAGGGTGTTATAGGTGGTTGCTAAGTTGTTATAGGTGGTTGCTAGGGTGTTATAGCTGGTTGCTAGGGTGTTTCCAGGTGGTTGCTAGGGTGTTTCTAGGCGGTTGGTAGGGTGTTATAGGTGGTTGCTAGGGTATTATAGCTGGTTGCTAGGGTGTTCCTAGGTAGTTGCTAAGGTGTTATAGGTGGTTGCTAGGGTGTTTCTAGGTGGTTGCTAGGGTATTTCTAGGTGGTTGCTATGGTGTTCTAGGTGGTTGTTAGGGTATTTATAGGTGGTTGCTAGGGTGTTATAGGTGGTTGCTAGGGTGTTTCTAGGTGGTGGCTAAGGTGTTATATGTGGTTGCTAGGGTGTTATAGCTGGTTGCTAGGGTGTTTCTAGGTGGTTGCTAGGGTGTTATAGGTGGTTGCTAGAGTGTTATAGCTGGTTGCTAGGGTGTTCCTAGGTAGTTGCTAGGGTGTTGTAGGTGGTTGCTAGGGTGTTTTAGGTGGTTGCTAGGGTATTTCTAGGTGGTTGCTAGGGTGTTCTAGGTGGTTGCTAGTGTGTTATAGGTGGTTGCTAGGGTGTGTCTAGGTGGTTGCCTGGGTGTTTCTAGCTGGTTGCTAGGGTGTTTCTAGGTGCGGTTTCTATGGTGTTATAGGTGGTTGCTAGGGTGTTTCTAGGTGGTTGCTAGGGTATTTCTAGGTGGTTGCTAGGGTGTTTCTAGGTGGTTGCTAGGGTGTTATAGGTGGTTGCTAGGGTGTTTCTAGGTGGTTGCTAGGGTGTTATAGGTGGTTGCTAGGGTGTTTCTAGGTGGTTGCTAGGGTGTTATAGGTGGTTGCTAAGTTGTTATAGGTGGTTGCTAGGGTGTTTCTAGGCGGTTGGTAGGGTGTTATAGGTGGTTGCTAGTGTATTATAGCTGGTTGCTAGGGTGTTCCTAGGTAGTTGCTAGGGTGTTATAGGTGGTTGCTAGGGTGTTTCTAGGTGGTTGCTAGGGTATTTCTAGGTGGTTGCTATGGTGTTCTAGGTGGTTGTTAGGGTATTTATAGGTGGTTGCTAGGGTGTTATAGGTGGTTGCTAGGGTGTTTCTAGGTGGTGGCTAAGGTGTTATATGTGGTTGCTAGGGTGTTATAGCTGGTTGCTAGGGTGTTTCTAGGTGGTTGCTAGGGTGTTATAGGTGGTTGCTAGGGTGTTATAGCTGGTTGCTAGGGTGTTCCTAGGTAGTTGCTAGGGTGTTGTAGGTGGTTGCTAGGGTGTTTTAGGTGGTTGCTAGGGTATTTCTAGGTGGTTGCTAGGGTGTTCTAGGTGGTTGCTAGGGTGTTATAGGTGGTTGCTAGGGTGTGTCTAGGTGGTTGCCTGGGTGTTATAGGTGGTTACTAGGGTGTTATAGCTGGTTGCTAGGGTGTTTCTAGGTGGTTGCTAGGGTGTTATAGGTGGTTGCTAGGGTGTTTCTAGGCGGTTGCTAGGGTGTTATAGGTGGTTGCTAGCAGTGTTAATTTTGTCAACGAAAATTAGGACGAAAGATGTTCGTCAACAAAGGTTTTTTTCATGACGACAACGAGACATGACGTCATGTTATTGAAGACCATGTGACGCTAACGTGACTAAATAGTTAATTAAATATCGTTGACCACAACTGAGGACACAAAAATGTAATTTATAATAACCAGGATGAAATTTCTCTTCATGTATGTTGATATTGTTGACTAAAACAAGACGAGACAAAATAATTATAACTTTTCGAATAATTCACATTATTATTTCAGTATTTCCGTTTCCGGCTGTGACTGCAGCCAAAGCAGCGCATGGGCTTTGGCAAATTTTTTCCATCACACAGCACAAGCACGGAGGTCGAAAGCCCAGTAGGTGGCATACTGGCATTATCAAATAGCTGAGCTGAGCCGCATCCCTCAGTCAGACAATGGCGGCCGCGGGCCAACAGCAACAGGGTAGTCTCAACAATGATCCATTATCCCATGGGCTTGGAAGAAAACGAAGACCAGACCTCTGGGCATACTTTAGATATATAGAGCTCGAAGGAGCTACAGAATGTATCGTTGAAAAAAGTGAAACACGAGGAGAGCCCGCTCAGCCCAGGGAGAAATGTGGTCATCGAATTAAGGGAACAAACACCACTAATCTCAAACGACATCTGAAGACCTTCCACAAGGAAATCCAGGTAAATGTAAAAATGCATTAGCACCATATGCCTGAGTGAATTTGTATGGACTAGTATATCATGGAGCCATTTGTGGTGGATTAGCCCATCTGTTGCTAGCTACTAGCTAGCTAGCCCCCTGATGCTTGCTAACGCTAGCCACGTGACACCTAGCTAACGTACTGTGACTGTGAGCCAGACGGACACAATTAATGACCAACAGATTGATTAACAGTAGCCTAGGGTGTGACACTGACAATGCATCGAAATGCATAGATCCTAAGGTGACAATTCAACTGCATCAATTTGAAAATGTTAGAATCGATTAGAATCGCAATTTCAATGTGTGCAGTAGCGCTGCTGTTATTCTCAATGTCCGTTACAGCCAACACTATGCCATATACGCTACTGCATCAACGTTATGATTAACAAAGGCATACGTAACGTTGTGTGGCATTAAGTATTAACACATATATTACACTTTAAGTTACTACTATTAGTTACTTTATTAATTTGTATCTTTGTGAGGTTACTGTTATAATCTACATTACATTGAAAAGATACAAAACTACAAAACAGAGCTGGTTAGCTACAACCTTTTCTAACACCTTTGATGCAAAAGGCAGCTTGGAGATGGGTCTGAAATTGTTATGGATGGTGGGGTCTAGGTTGGGCTTTTTAAGGAGTGGCTGTACGACTGCCTCCTTAAAATAGATTGGGACAGAACCAGAGGCTAGGGATGAGTTTACTAGACTGGGGCCAACAGAGCAAAAAACGTCCTTGAACATGAATGTAGGAAGGATGTCTAGGGGGCTCGAGGAGGTCTTCATGGAGGTGACTAAAATGGTGAGATCATCCAGAGAGACAGGTGAGAAATTGCTCAGGGATGCTTGAGTGGTGGGATGGAGGGGAAGGGGGGATAGCGAAGGAGTGATGTTTGCCATTATATTTGCAACCTTGGTGACAAAAAATTTAAGAAAGCGGTTACAGTCATCATTTGACAGAACTGGTGTAGGGGGAGGGGGGGGGGGCTGGCAAGCGTGTTAATGGTTTTAAATAATACTCTGGGATTGTGCTTGTTGGATGAGATTAAATTACTGAAATAGGCAGCCCTGGCGGACTTTACTGAGTTATTAAACTCAGCCCTCAGCTCTTTGACAATGAACTTCTAAATGAGAGGTTTTCCAGCATCTCTCTGCTCTGCGGCAGTTACGCCTGAGCTCACAGATGTTGTTGTCAAGCCAGGGGGAGGGGTTCACAGGACGAACGCTGCGTGTTGCTAGGGGCGCTACGTCATCTAAAATGGCCGCGCAGTGTGTTGAATTTGTGAACCAAACAATTGATGTCATCAACAGAGGACACCAAAACATTTCTATCATAGCTAGCAAGGAAGCTATCTATTGCTGTGCTATTGACAATACGAGAGCTTTTAACACACTTCACTGGAACAAAGTCATTATCGAACGCTAGGCTAAACAAAATACAGCTGTGATCGGACACTAATAACTCCTCTGTGCTAACATTGCTGACTTTTAACCCGATCGTGAACACAAGGTCTAACGCGTTGCCTTTGCAATGCGTCGGACCAGAGATGTGCTGGGTGAAATGAAACAAGTCCATAACATTTAAAAAGTCAGTGGCAAAGTTATCAGAGCTCTTGTTTACATGGATATTAAAGTCTCCAATCAGCAAGACCCTGTCCAAGCGAATAATGGACGCTAGAAAGTCACCAAAATCAGCGAGGAACGAGCAATTTTTCCCAGGGGGTCAGTAGATCAATACACAGTAAAAGGGGTTTGTGTGCCCAATTTTGTTCACAAGTTCCTCGAATGATGAATAAGTTCCAGAACTCACCCTCCGTGAGGAGAAACAGTCCCGGTGGACAACAGCCAGTCCACCCCCTCGGCCCGAGGACCTCGGGTGCAGGAATGAGCGCAGTTCTGCGGGCACAGTTCATTGAGGTTCAAAGTCATCTGTTTTTTGCCAGGTTTCAGAAATTACCATGTAGTCCAAGTCCTTGGAGACGAAGAGGTCGTTCAAAAAGAACGATTTGTTGGCTATGGATCTAGCGTTTAGTAATCCAAAGCTGATCGAGTCCGATCCAGTTCTGCCGAACAAATATCCAGCTCAGATGACTAGCTGCCAACACAGGCGCGGCCATCTTGACAGAATAGGCTGCAGAAGCGGCCACAACTTCTGAGGAATCGGATTCTATTGACGAGAACAACATCGATGTGCTGCAGGAAGGAGAGGATGACATTAACGGGTCAGTCTGTGCTTGAAATTGAAATAATTCTATATTCATTCGAATAATAATAAATAGGTAACTGGTTATAATTGAATTTCATATACATAATAAATAAGTTAATACGTTAAAAGGTTAAACATTGTGAATTGAATAAATAAGTTAAAAAGAATAAATGGATTAAAGTATGCATTTGTATTTTTTCTTATCTCCATCATGTAGGGACGACTATGCCTATGGAGCAATGGAGAGGACCTAATTCTGACTGCTTGACAAAACAAGGCACCTGGTCAACCAGTTCCGCAAATCATCTGTCGCCACAGAGCGCTTGCTGCAGAGGTCTGGTCTCATCCTCCTCAAAGACTGTCCCACCAGATGGTCCAGTTGTCACGCCATGATGGCGCGTTGTCTTCAACTCAAGGACCACGTCACAGCAGTAGTGGAATCCATGAGCTGGGACAGCCTGCAGCCCAGTGAGTGACAGAAGATTGGCATGCTGCGAGACCTTCTACTGCCATTTTCTGAGCACACAAAGATGCTGCAATCCCAATCCCTTTCCCTCGTTGTGCCTGCTCTTTTGGATCTCAGAAGTCATCTGTCTGAATTCAATGTAGCTCATGCTGGAACCTACAGAGAGGCAGCTTCACTGGCACAGAAGATGCTTTTCAACATGCACAATCGTTTCAGCATTTTCCTTGACGTCACAGCCGTCAAGTTCTCTCCTCTTGCTGCAGCAGCATGTTTTGTTGACCCCCATGTATCAGCTGAGACCCTTATTGAGAATGAAGACGAGGGAATGCAGGATCTTCTACGAAAGGCAGAAGACTACATTGCTCACAGCATGCCACGAAGAGTGGAAGTGCGAGTGGAGCAGGTGACCGATGATGAGGAACTGGAAAACGTGGCTTCAGCAGAGACACCCTCGGCAAAGCGGCCTAGGTTCAAGTTTTTCACTGCCAGTCGTCCAGCAAGGCCAAAGACGCCCAAGACCACTAACATTAGACAGGAGATTTTGAAATACAAAGAAGGGCTGTCCAACCACCAGGCTGCTAGTGCTAACACAGACGTTGAGGAATCTGCTATTGAGTTCTGGATTTCTCAGAGTCCTATGGTGTTTCCACATCTGAAACCTCTGGCCTTGGATCTCCTGGCGATGCCAGCATCACAAGCCTTTGCCGAACGTGTCTTCAGTGTAACTGGTTACCTCTCAAATGGCTGCCGCAACAGAGCATGAGACATATTGGAAAAAAAGTGCTTTTCTCAAGATGAACAAGAATAAGTCTAAATAGTCAATTGTGAATGCGGTAATGGTTACCACTTTCCAGTTACTGGTAATGCTGACATTTTCTTTTCCAGATATCAAAGACGGTGTTTCGTGTTTGAGACATTTGGGAGGAGGAGGACAGGACAGTAAGGTTCAGATTGCTTTCATCCATTGACTGGTCAAAATATGTTCATTATATTTGGGAGGAGTAAGGTTCAGATTGCTTTTATCCATTGACTGGTCAAAATATGTTCATTACGTTTTCAGTTCAGTTTCACAGACAGACTGACACTGACACACACTTAACATTTTAATTTAGGTTGTTAATGTAGCAGTCAATATAATTTATTATTATTTAGATAGATGGATGTAAAGGGCTAGACCAACTATTAACCGCTATCCGGACCTAGACTACCTCTAAGTCACAACCCTAACTTAAGGGTTAGAGTTAGAGGTGGTCTAGGTCTGGTTAGGGGTTAGAGTCAGAGGTGGTCTAGTTCTGGTTAATAGGGGCCATAACCAGACCTAGACCACCTCTAACTCTAACCCCTAACCAGACCTAGACCACCTCTAACTCTAACCCCTAAGTCACCCTAACCAGACCTAGACCACCTCTAACTCTAACCACTAACCACTAACCAGACCTCTTCCATGTGGCACTTTAACACTGACCTCAGAATGTGATTTTATATAATGTGTTTATGCAAGCAGATTGCAATCAGTGTGTACTACTAGTACTACTGTGTTTAGTTTACAGTATCCTGTTGTTATAGAATAAACCGCTGCCAGCAGCAGCCCAGCACTGACCAATGACCATCACCAAACCTAACTTAGGGGTTAGAGTCAGAGCCTAGGTGGTCTATGTCTGGTTAATAGGGGCCATAACCAGACCTAGACCATCTCTAACTCTAACCCCTAACCAAACCTAGACCACCTCTAAATCTAACCCCTAACCAGACCTCTTCCATCACCATGTGGCACTTTACACCAACCTCAAAATGTGATTTATCATTTTATATGTTTTTATGCAAGCAGATTGCAATCAGATTGCCACTGTGTGTACTATACACACTACTATTATCTACTCAACTACTACTGTACTGTGTGTTTGTTTACAACACAGACAGTATTCTGTTA
This sequence comes from Notolepis coatsorum, assembly GCF_963971535.1. Lineage (NCBI taxonomy): Eukaryota > Metazoa > Chordata > Actinopteri > Aulopiformes > Paralepididae > Notolepis > Notolepis coatsorum. The sequence goes on from NC_140169.1 coordinate 171,195,430, forward strand.
GTTAGTGTTGTTGTTACACTGTTACTGGCTGCTGTTACTGATTGTTATTTAATGTTTATCATTCAAATAAATCGCTGCCAGGTGAGCAAGGCAAGAGATAATGTGTCTTATTAAGTTATTTCTCCATTCACAGATCGACAGTGCACCCTTCCTGTGTATTACTTGTGCCGCCGACTCAGATTCCCCTAAGTTAAAAAATAAATACGTGATTTCAATCAGAATATGTTCCATGTTGACTATTTCTGACTTCTGACAAGTTTTTTCCCATGAACTAAAAATAGACAAAAATGTCATCCGTTTTCGTAGACTAAATCTAGACGAAAACAAAAAAGACAAAATTTAGACAAAAACTGACTAAGACTAAAATGCTCAGATATTTAGTTGACTAAAACTGACTAAACGAAAAATAAATGAAAATGACTAAATATGATGAAAACGAAAAAGGAGCACTTGACACATGACTAAGACTAAAACTAAAATGAAAATAGGTGTCTCTAGGTGGTTGCTAGGGTGTTATAGCTGGTTGCTAGGGTGTTTCTAGGTGGTTGCTAGGGTGTTATAGGTGGTTGCTAGGGTGTCTAATGTAAGTGGTATAGTTAAAGGGTTAACCCATTGTATAGAGGTTATGGCTAACATCCACCAATGAATGTAGAAGTCAGTACTGAGTAGATTGACACCTCCCTTAAGTGTCATGCACATGCAGGTGTCAATCAACTCAGTACACCTGCAAGCCTTAATTGATTCAAATCCTGTGGTCAACATAGACCAATGCAAGAGGATATCCCTACTGAGTACAATGGCACAACCCGCAAGTCTCTTCTTCTTCTTCTTCTTATTTGAATTTCCGGCAGAGTAGACTCATCGTGGCGTATTACTGCCCTCCGCAATTCTTTTTATGGGCTCTTCTTCTTCTCCTTCTTCTCCTTCTTCACCTTCTTTTTCTTCTTCTACTGGACCCCGTCATCAACTACATTGTCCATTGGAGTGCAGCTACTGCTGCTACTTCCTGCCTGAGCCCCCCTCCGCGGGACCCTCCTTGCCCCCTGCTATCTTATCCGGGGCTGCTTTGTCCCCTCCCGCAAGTCTCTACAACAAACGGTTCAAAATATACACAAAAGGGGAGGAGCCGAACCATGGGGGTGTGGTCAACATAGACCAATAAAAGATGATATCCCTACTGAGTACAATGGCACAACCCGCAAGTCTCTACGACAAACGGTTAAAAAGATAACAAAGGGGGCGTGGTCTAATGACAAATGGTTAATCCCCTGAAAGGGGAGGAGCCGAACCATTGGGGGCGTGGTCAACATAGACCAATGAAAGAGGATATCCCTACTGAGGACAATGGCACAACTCGCAAGTCTCTAGACAAACGGTTCAAAAGATACAAAAAGGGGGCACGGCCTAATGATCAAGGGTTAATCCCCTGAAGGGGGATGAGCCGAAACATGGGGGCGTGGTCAACATTGACCAATGAAAGAGGATCGACCAATGAAAGATGATATCCTTACTGATTATGATGTCATAATAGAACCTTCTAGAACATTTGTGTATCTATTCAACAATTCTCTCAGACGATCTCATTGTACATTTTGAAACAGGACTGATCAGTCCTGTTCAGACAGATAGACTAAACAACACATCCACAAAAGGAAAAGGAAAGGAAAGGTGAGTGTCCACAACAGCTAGCTAGCTGTCCTACTTTAATACTAGATAGGGAAAAAAATAATAAAGGATGAAATCATTTGCAAACATCTTAATTGTTTAGAATAGTCAAACAACGAAAAAAAATGTATTACACTTTTTTTGGTCGCATAATTTTATTACCCAAAAAGGGGCATGGTCTATTCAAAATTGCCCCTTTTTGCATGTTGCCCCAAACAAAATTTAGAAAAAATTGATGATATATAGATATTTTCTCATGGTTTTTCATGTTACTAAATTAAATACCGAACTTTTTGCTAGAGGATTTTTTGATATGCCACCCGAACAGGAATTTATTACCTTTTATGACCCTAGTCATAACAAATAAATTGTTTGCATCAATTTTTTGTATAACATTTTCAAAAAATCTGGATGAGTGATATATCAAAAAATCCTCTAGCAAAAAGTTGTGGTATCTGGATAGGAGGAAACGTGGCCAGTTTGTTGTGTGGAGGTACTAGAGAAATTGAGATTTTTTGTTTTATGTGTAATACAAACTAATAAAATCTCGTTTTGAGAAAAACGCCTTTAAAGTTTTATATTGTCTGTAAATCAGGCAATGTATGATGTATCAACACAACATTTGGCACAAAGAAGCAGGATATAGATATGAATAAAGGTGGAAAGTTTGGTGTATGTAGATAGGGAAATGGTACATGTATACTGTAACTGAGGGGTACAATTCCCTGACTGTATTGATAAGTATGGTATCATTAAACCACTACCGCTTTATGTACTTTAATTACTGGCCATACAGTACACGATATATGAATATGATGAACACTTCCCACAATGAAATCGGTTCCACACAAAGGTATAATCAAGTATTTAATGGAGCAAAAGGTACATAATATACTTTACATTATTCTTTGAATGCACTTGTAAGGCAAAGGAATGTGCGTAGGCAAATCAACAATGAATGTCCATTCTCTGGTTACGCAGGAGGTAATTATACAATCTGAATCTTAGGGAATTATATCTATGGTACACTAGTAATATAGCGGGAGATACTGGAAGGGTCCCCCTGGTTGTAAGCCAGCAGGGGTAGAAGATCTGTCGGTAGTAGAACGTCTGGTCAACGATGACTAAGGAGACTCCAGGTACAGGAGCCTGTGCAATAGCCTCTTGATCCACAGACGAATACAGCTGTTCTCCGTAGACTGTAGCTCCACAGTGAAGAAAGCTAGTCGGCCTCAGGCTCTCTGAGGCGCCGACTCGACTTGACTCCTCGCGGGGTAAATCCAACACGTGCAGGCGTCGGCGATTATCCGCTCCATAAATCACAGGACCAAAGCAAATATATTCCAGCCGCAAAGGGCTATGTAGTCGTCGGGTAGATTAATCCAGTGTACATGTCCATACGGTTCTCGTCTAGGTCTCCTCGGGTGAAAGCGCCATGTGGTCAGCCCAGCCTGGATAAGAACTCTAGCTAATACGAGGAAGCGTTGGAGATGCTGGTCACTGTAGAACTTTAGCCGCACGATACACTATACACAAATAGACTATTATTGACTTAATAGAAATATGTCGCACTCGACGGTATAGCGCCAAACTCTGACAATTCAGTTATTAATTCGCACGCGGTCTCAATGCTCTATTCTGGGGCCAAACAGGCCATACTTCACCGCACGTTGTATCGTGGGTGAGGCTTCAACTTATTGGGTAACATACTAAGGGGCTTCTGTATTCACCTGCGCCGTATTTATACGCACGGTGAACAAACTAGTGCCAATCTCATTTCTGTCGCGTATCCCTGGGCAAAGGCCGGGCATGTCCAGACATGTCTTGACGGTGACTTTGAACCTGACTCCGGAGGCCGGTCCCTGGCGCCGGTGGACCGCTGTCCAATAGGAGAATGAAATATTATGGTCTGTAGTAAGCTAAAGGGATATTCCGTGTATATGTACAAGGAATATACAAGGGATATCAAACGATATACAAATACTATGCAATATATATCAATAAATAAATATATATATTCGGTTTAATCTGATCCTTTGTAACAGCCGCCCCCTAATTAGTCCCACCTAATTAGCTAAGCAGAGACAGATTAACCGCACTGTCCACTACTCAATGTCTGTTGTGAGGGGTCGGTCAGTTCACAAAGTCATGGGGTCATGGTCGTCATCGATAGTATCGGGGAGCCTTGGCAGTTATATTAGCCTCGCCACGGTCGGGTGTAGATCCGCCCTTGGACGAGCACTTCGGCTGCTCGGACCTTTCCGTCGGCACCGGTGATCACTTTGCTTACGTGGCCAGCCGGCCACATAGCTCGGGGTAGTGACTGGTCGATAATCATGACGACTGTTCCTTCTGTCAAATTGTCTCTCTCTTTCACCCATTTCTGGCGGGTCTGTAGAGACGGTAGATAGTGGAGTAGGAAGCTGTTCCAAAACTTGTCAGCCAATACTTGACTGTACCTCCACATTCTTCGGCCGTTCGCTTCTTCAGGACTGCACATTGTCTGTGGTAGCGCGGGGTCCAGCCGCACCATCAAGAGTGTGTTGGGGGTGACTGGGTCGACATCTGCTACATCACTTGAGACGTAACCGAGGGGCTTTGAGTTCAATACTCCCTCGATCTCCGTGAGGACTGTCATTAGGACTTCTTCCGCCACGGTCTGGGCCCCAAGCACGGCGTACAGGGCTGTCTTTATTGAACGTACTTCTCGTTCCCAAGTTCCACCGAAGTGAGGTGCGTTCGGGGGATTAAACTGGAAGTCGATCTGGTATGGAGCGAGGTGGGTCTTAAGTTCTGGGCCCATAGCTTGGAAGCTCTCTCTCAGCTCTTTTTCTCCGCCTTTGAAGTTTGTCCCGTGATCAGACAATAATATAGACGGTTTACCTTTCCGCGATGTGAATCTTCGGAAGGCCATAAGGAATGAGTCTGTGCTCATGGTTGGAAGGAGTTCTATATGCATCGCTCGGGTGGTCATGCATTTGAATACAATACCCCACCGCTTCTCGGTTCCTCTTCCTTTCTTTATATACAGCGGGCCAAAACAGTCCATACCGGTGGAGTGAAAGGGCTTGTCGCCGAGTCGGAGGCGACAGGGAGGTAGGTCAGCCATCCGGGGTATACTGGGCTGCGCTCGCCACTTACGACAGTCTAGACAGGTTCGCTGGAAGCGCCGCACTGCTTCTCTCCCTTGCAGTATCCAATAACGACGTCTGATCTCCGCGAAGACTCTCTCTGCCCCGGCGTGATGCACATCCTCGTCGTATTTCTTTATGACCAGCCCTGTGACCTTGTGTCGGCTGTTTAAGACTATCGGGTACTTGACGTCATCCGGTAAGTCTGGAGCTCTCCGTAGACGACCACCCACTCTGATGAGACCATGGGCGTCGCTCTCGGGGGCTAGGTGGAGCAGTCTGCTGTCTGATGGGACGGGCTTTGCTCCCTGTAGACAGTCTAGCTCATCGGGGAACGAGTCTCTCTGGGCTCGTTGTAGTAGAAGAAGTTCTGCTTCTTCGTAGTCAGCTGCAGTAATGTCAGTAGTGAGCTGAACCTCTGGGTGGTGCCACAGGAATGTCTTTAGCTGCGCACTCTCTAGGGTGAGGCAATCGTCTATGTCGGGGTCTGTGGAGACGAGTGTGTTCAATCCACAGAACATATATTTCTTGTTTTCTGCCTCCTCTTTACTCGCTTCCCGTGGGGTGGGTGTAGGCCACTCTTCTTCCGGGAGCTTGAGGAACTCTGGCCCGTCACTGTATAGGTTGTGACGGGTGAGGTCATCCAGGGACATTCCCCGGGTGATGACGTCAGCTGGGTTGTGTTTTGTGTCCACATACCTCCAGCTTGCTACTTCTGTTAAATCTTGAATCTCTGTGACTCTGACTCCCACAAAGACCTTGTATCTGCACGAATCAGACCGGATCCATGTGAGTACTGTCGTGGAGTCTGACCACAAGATTGTTCTTTGCACCGGAATGGTGAGTTCACGTTGGATTAACGTGGCGAGTTGCGCTCCTGCTAGGGCTGCGCAGAGCTCTAGACGCGGGATAGATTGTTGCTTTCGTGGGGCTATTCTTGAGCGAGCCAGGATGAAGGCAGTATGTATTTCTCCTCCCTCCTCTCGGGCACGCAAGTAGGCCACCGAACCGTAGGCTACTTCGGAGGCGTCGCTGAAGACGTGCAGGTCCATCTGGCACGTCTCCGGCCTCACTGTGGGTGGGAAGTAGCTGCGGCGTATGTTGACACCTGGGAGTGAGCTGAGTTCCGTCTCCCACTCTCTCCATGTGGATGCAAGGTGTTCGGGTATGGGGTCGTCCCAGCCCTGGTCCTTGTCCCATAACGCTCTTACAATCATCTTTGCCCTGGTGGTGTAAGGTAGAATACATCCCAACGGGTCATATTGTCTGGCGAGTGTTCTGTATACACTCCGTCTGGTGGTCGGTAGTGCAGTCGACCTTCCCTGCTCCTTGGTCAGGGGTGTGTGTTTATAATGGAGCGAGTCTGTTTTGAAGCGCCAGACTAGTCCTAATGTCATTTCTTGGGCTTCTCCTGGGATGGTCGCCATCCAGGTCTCGCTGCTTGCTGCCTTGTCCTCGGGGGAGAGGCTGCGCAATACTTGCGGGTCGCTGCTGGCCCACTGCCTGAGATCAAAGCCGCCTTTGATCAGGGAGGCGCGGAGCTTGAGTAGAAGGGCCTCGGCTTCTTCTGGCGTCGAGACGCTTTGCAGTTGTCCACAGTTGTCCACGTAGAAACTATTTCCTACACTTTGTCGGACCTCTTCATCAGCTGCTGGGTCCTCTGCGACGTGTTTTTGCAGTGCAAACGTAGCACAGCATGGGCTGCATGTGGTTCCGAAAGGGAGGACTTCCCATTGATAGATGGCTGGTTGCTCATCCCCGATCCTCTCTCTCCATAGGAACCGCAGCAGGGGCTTGTCCTCTGGGGGGAGGCTGCACAATACTGGGGGGTCGCTGCTGGCCCGCTGCCGGAGATCAAAGCCGTCTTTGATCAGGGAGGCGCGGAGCAACGCACGACGTCGCCAGTCAATTTTCTTTATGTGTCCCGCTGTGGTTAGCTTGTTAATCTCAGCGCGGTACACCGTCTCTTGAGCGGGGTCTCTGGCTAGGCGCCGCTCTGTGTTCAATAGATACCGCTCCGTCGCTTCTTTTGGGGCGTGGAAGGTAGGCATACCCTCTCGCCTCAGGAGTGGAGTTGCGTATCTCATCACTCCGTTGACTTTGACTCTCTTTGTCCCCTGCTCGAGGAGGGCTATAGCGTAAATGTCTTCCTTGGGACGAATGTCTTTCTTTTCGTTCTTAAAGGGCATTGTCTCTAGTGTCCATAGCCTCTCGACATGCTGTAGGAGGGTGGTGTCTTCTTCTGTCACTCTGGAGTGGAGGCAGCTAGTGGCTGCTGTTCGGTTAAGAGACTTAGCGAGGGGGCCTTGTAATGTCCATCCTAGGCGGGTCTCGACTGCTGCAGGACAGCCTCTGGGCCCTGTGTGGACCCGGTCTATCGGGACTATGAGGTCTGCATGGTCGGAGCCTATCAGCAGGGTCGGGGTGGCACCGTCTATGAGCGGGATAGGTAGTTGACGCAGGTGCACATATTTATCCATCAGCTTGGCGATGGGGTAGGTGTACTGCGACAGGCCTATTTCTTGGCTGGTGAAAGCATTAGTAATCCTATACCGTCTCTCTGGCTGCCCGCTTGCTGCGATAGTGAAGGAGACATTCTCGCCCTTTATCGTCTTTAGATCTCTTCTTATTGTCCGAATCGTCATCTGGTTTTCGCTCCCCCGCAGCCCCAGCTGGGCCGCAGCGGACGCGAGGAGAAGGGTCTTCTCTGACCCGTCGTCAAGGACCGCGTAAGTGTCCATGACCTTGTCTTGGTAACTCAGTGTTATGCGGACCACCTTTAAGAGCACCCGGGCGCCCCCGCTGCTGGCGGGGTCAATGTACATAACACTTGCCTTTGTGCTGCTTGAGGGTGCAGGCAGTTACTGTCGTGTAGGACATCTAGGTGGGCTCCGTCACACCGACTACACCTCTTCTTTAAGCGGCAATCGGCTGCCATGTGACTGCGCGCACATCGGTAACAGCGTCGGTTGGACTTTATCCATTGACTCACCTCGTCGGCGGTCATCTTCTTGAACGTGTCACATTGTGACAACCAGTGTTCCTTTTCGCAGTACGGGCACACCATCTTCCACTTCTCTTTCATCGAGGGGGTACTGTGGTTCTTGCTGCTCGGTACTGATTCTGATTGGTGCATGACGGTCACCAATCTTCGGCCATCGTTTGCTCTCCTAGGTCCCTCTCTGGAGCTTGGGGTGCTCCGCATGAACGTATCCAACCGTAGACTGTTGACTTCTCTCGCCAGGAAGTCGGCTAGGTCTAGGAGGGATGGCTCGGGACTGTTAGGATCACGGTGGTCTCTTTGCCGCCTGAAGCGCTCTTGTCGGGCGGGCGGAAGCTTCTCTAAAATCCTCTCGACATTAGAGTTCGCGTACAGTTCGTGCATACCCTTTTCTCTTTGCGCCCCCAGCATCCCTACCAGGGATTGTACCTTGATAGACAGGTCATCTAGTGAGCGATTGTCTGTGGCTGGGGGTAGGCGGTCAATATGCCTTATCTCTTGTATTACGTAGTCCCATATGCGTCCATATCTTTGGTCGAGTGCTGCTAGAGCCGCTGTGTATGGGGTAGTAGAGGTGGCATAAGCCAGCGCTATATTGTGCGCTCGGGGCACCTTGAGGTGCTTCAGTAGTTCAAGTTCTTTAGTTCAAGTTCTTTAATAGTTGTCATACAGAAGTACAGAATACTTTCATACAAAATGCTTCTTCAAGGATAGCATACTTGTACGGTTCATCAGCTACATCGGACATCATTGTCTCTAAGCACATTCGTAGCTCCGTGTACTGTGCTCTGTTCTCGTGGGTGAAGTCCGGAAACGTCGGTGTGCCAATGTATGATGCCATGGATGGCTGGCACATCGGTGAGCGTTGGAAGAGAGGCCTCCTAGGCGAGTCTCCTCTTACGCCTCTTGGTGGGCTGGTACCTGCTGGGTACCATGGCCCGCGTATCCAGGTGCTATTCCTCGGGGCTGGTCGTGCGTCAAGCTCACCCGTGAATTGAGTCGGGGGTCTGTAGCGCAGAGCCGCGGGGGTAGAGCCTGGGCTGTACTGGACCTCCTGGTCCTGTGGAGTACTGTGCTGCTGTCGGGCTTGACTCTCCTCCTCTCCCTCTTCTTCTTCCTCTGGCAGGTCCTCTAGATCCTGTAGTCGTCTATTTAGCCTCTCCGCGGTGTAGACCGTTTCTTCCTTGTAGCTGGTCCTCGCGTGGACCGGTCGGGGAAGGAGTTCGGAGGGGGGTATAGGCTCTCTCTGGTGGTCGGGCTCAGGGTCGCTTGATCGGGTAGGGGAGGGTGCCCTTGACCCTTGTCTTGACGAGGCCCTGGAACCCCGTGCGGAGGGAGGGGGTGTTGCCCTGGCGATCAGCTGCTCCATTATCTGCGCTTGTAATCGGTCGCGCTCTGCTTCTCTTTGGGCACCGGCAGCGGCGCGCTGGGCGTCGGCCCGGTCCCTTGCCATATTCTCTTCCGTCTGAAGGCGTCTAATCTCTAGACGTATACGATCTTCGTCGCTCCGTTGCTGCGCCTGAAGGCGTTCTCTTTCCATGGAAGAATGTTCGCGCTCACTAAGCGTCAGTGCTTGGAGTCGATCGCGCTCTGTTGAGGCTGCTAGGCTGGCGAGGAATGCCTGTGCCAGCATCTTGTCCGCCTCGCTGGGGGAAGACGCTGGTTGAGGTGATCCGCTCCTGGCAGTACTCGTTGGAGATCTGTTCTCCTGTGGCGAGTCCTGGAGATCCATCTCCGGGGTGCTCTCCTCTTCTTGTAGCAGGTAGAGTTCCATCCCTGGAGAGCTGTCTTTATCCTGGAGCTCTCCGGGGACTACTTCTTCGGTCTTGGCGGGGGGTAAAGTCGTGTCAGGTCCCTCCTGGTCCCTACCGTGAGCTTGGTCAGTTACGTTAGAACCCACTAGGGCCTCTATTGGCGGGGTAGCCTGGGCGATAGGGTCGGACATAATTTTACTATCTACTTTTTCCGCGTTTACCGTCTGTAGAAGGCTAGGTAGTATATTGGCAACGTAATCCTCTAAGTACTGAGGTGTCTGCCGTCTACGCTGCGGGCGATCTACTTTAGGAGAACCGTTTTGTGGAGTGTTCATCATAGGCCATGTCAATATTAATACCACTATATTAATATTACACTAGTTACCCTCCGGCTCGAAGGACCAATTGTAACTGAGGGGTACAATTCCCTGACTGTATTGATAAGTATGGTATCATTAAACCACTACCGCTTTATGTACTTTAATTACTGGCCATACAGTACACGATATATGAATATGATGAACACTTCCCACAATGAAATCGGTTCCACACAAAGGTATAATCAAGTATTTAATGGAGCAAAAGGTACATAATATACTTTACATTATTCTTTGAATGCACTTGTAAGGCAAAGGAATGTGCGTAGGCAAATCAACAATGAATGTCCATTCTCTGGTTACGCAGGAGGTAATTATACAACCTGAATCTTAGGGAATTATATCTATGGTACACTAGTAATATAGCGGGAGATACTGGAAGGGTCCCCCTGGTTGTAAGCCAGCAGGGGTAGAAGATCTGTCGGTAGTAGAACGTCTGGTCAACGATGACTAAGGAGACTCCAGGTACAGGAGCCGGTGCAATAGCCTCTTGATCCACAGATGAATACAGCTGTTCTCCGTAGACTGTAGCTCCACAGTGAAGAAAGCTAGTCGGCCTCAGGCTCTCTGATGCGCCGACTCGACTTGACTCCTCGCGGGGTAAATCCAACACGTGCAGGCGTCGGCGATTATCCGCTCCATAAATCACAGGACCAAAGCAAATATATTCCAGCCGCAAAGGGCTATGTAGTCGTTGGGTAGATTAATCCAGTGTACATGTCCATACGGTTCTCGTCTAGGTCTCCTCGGGTGAAAGCGCCATGTGGTCAGCCCAGCCTGGATAAGAACTCTAGCTAATACGAGGAAGCGTTGGAGATGCTGGTCACTGTAGAACTTTAGCCGCACGATACACTATACACAAATAGACTATTATTGACTTAATCGAAATATGTCGCACTCGACGGTATAGCGCCAAACTCTGACAATTCAGTTATTAATTCGCACGCGGTCTCAATGCTCTATTCTGGGGCCAAACAGGCCATACTTCACTGCACGTTGTATCGTGGGTGAGGCTTCAACTTATTGGGTAACATACTAAGGGGCTTCTGTATTCACCTGCGCCGTATTTATACGCACGGTGAACAAACTAGTGCCAATCTCATTTCTGTTGCGTATCCCTGGGCAAAGGCCGGGCATGTCCAGACATGTCTTGACGGTGACTTTGAACCTGACTCCGGAGGCCGGTCCCTGGCGCCGGTGGACCGCTGTCCAATAGGAGAATGAAATATTATGGTCTGTAGTAAGCTAAAGGGATATTCCGTGTATATGTACAAGGAATATACAAGGGATATCAAACGATATACAAATACTATGCAATATATATCAATAAATAAATATATATATTCGGTTTAATCTGATCCTTTGTAACATATACCCTTTAGGAAAACGCCTTCAAAGTTCTGTATTGTAAAATGCCATACATTTTTATTTGAAACCGCTATTTAAAAACACAAAACCCAATCAAACCATTAGTAATAGACAACCTAAACACATGCCTGATAACTGAATAACATAATACCATAATAATAATGATGTAGTAGTAGTAACAGTTTAGTAACAAACAACACAACCGATTACTGTACCCCCTAATAGGCAAAACAATATTTGAATAGATATCACTATGAAACTTTCCCAGTTTGTTATGTACATAGACCAACTCTTAACCCCTATCCGGACCTAGACCACCTCTAAGTCACAACCCTAACTTAGGGGTTAAAGTTATAGGTGGTGAACTCAGTTCACGTTGAATTCATTATTACTATTACTATTATTATTATTACTTGCTAAAGCCAACTTGTTACTATTATTATTCTTTCGTTAAATACAAGCTGACTGTCATCCCGCTGGCGATTAACATGTATATTCATCTTCATCCGGGTCACTGGTGGCTGACTTGATTACGTCACTTACCACAGCTAGGCGCCTGGCTATTGCTAAACTTTCAGTCTCAGTCTACGTTGGGTGCAAGCTGACTGGTTTACTCGCCCATATCCCACTCCTGGTGATATCGTATTATTTAGTATCACTACATTATATGCGCCGAATTGGCTGCAGGCTTGCGATTTATCTTTGTCATACTTATTCAAGTTAACCATAGCTATATACGTGGTGTGTGTGAGTGTGTGTGAGTGCGTGTGGGTATGTGTGTGTCTGTCAGGGCGGTGATCAATTGGCCCCCGCCCCCGTGTGTGTGTGGGTGTGTGTGTGTGTGTGTGTGTCTGTGTATGTATGTGTGTGTGTGTTAGTTATATGGAAAAGACAGGTTTGGTGCCACTATGCACCCTTATAAAACAACATACCCCATGGCCCAAACATTTGGTGTAGAACTCTAACCAAAGAGAGATATCTTACATTCTACTGGTCTAAATAGGCAGTACCTGTCTCTTGAGGGGGTGGACTACAATGAGATTCCAAACAGGGGTTTAGGTGTATACACTGTTAGAAACCTGCCTTGTCCAACCAAGCTAGTTACATATATATGGCCACGTGTCGAGCAATTATTTATTTATTCATTCTTTTTTCTTTCTTCCCTTTTTCTTTTCTTTTTTGGTTTTTGCCATGTGTAAGTAAGAATTACAGTTCTCATGGGGTGCTCGTTTAGAGCACAGGGTGCACAAGGTTAGCTGTAATGCTAGGCACAGTCAGTGTTACTATGGCTGTGAGTAGTCATGCCCCACAGGGACGTGAGAGGGCGTTTTATGTTTGTTTGTTTTTCATTGCTAATATTTACAGTGAATATCTTTGTCTATTTTTGTTTATTGTTTTTTGTTTCTATTCTTATGACTTTTTTTCATCTTTAATTGTAAGCACCCTGCACCACCACTCTGCCATCTCAAATGTCATGAATATTTTTTCACTTTCTTATGCCAGTGTTTAATCCTAATAGGGGGTCAGGGGGCAATACTAACATAATTAGTTGGAATGTGAAGGGTGTAAATAACCCCTTGAAACGTACTAGGATCCTTACTTACAGCAGCTTGGGGTTGGCATCGCTTTTCTGCAAGAAACTCACCTTCGGCGAGTAGATCACCGTCGAATACACAGAGCTTGGGTAGGTCAAGTGTTCCACTCTGGTTTTCAAGCAAAGCCAGAGGAACAGCCATTCTGATCAACAAAAACACACCATTTACTCCATCTGATGTGATCTCTGACCCTAATGGCAGATTCATTATAGTTTCAGGAACTCTCTATTCCACAAAGGTAGTCCTAGTCAACGTATATGTTCCCAATTTTGGTGACACGCATTTCATCAATAAACTTATCTCTTCACTCCCCGACCTGAACTCTAACCAACTGATTATGGGAGGTGACTTTAATTGTGCTCTTAACCCAGCCTTAGATCGATCATCATCTAATCCAGCTCCACAATCTCAGACTGCTAGAGCCATAGTGTCCTTCCTGAAGCAATACGGTATTTCAGATGTCTGGCGCTTCCTTCACCCCACCGCCAAACAGTACTCTTTCTTTTCACCAGTTCATCATACATATTCTCGAATTGATTATTTGTTTATTGACAACACATTTCTATCTCAAGTGCGTTCCTGCTCTTACGATAGCATTGTTATTTCAGACCATGCAGCAATAATCTTAGAGCTAGCCTTCCCGGACAAATGTCCATCATTCAGGCCGTGGAGACTTAATCCACTATTGCTATCTGAGGACTCATTTTCGTCGTTCCTGTCCACTAAGATCAAATTTTTTATTGAGGTAAATTCTACCCCTGGCATGTCTATGTCCATCATTTGGGAAGCTCTTAAAGCTTTTCTCCGTCGAGAAATTATTTCTAATTGTGCTCGACGTAATAAACTGCGCAACAGCAGACGCACTGAACTTTCAGACCAAATTATTAAATTGGATTATTCATACGCAGTCTCTCCGACACCTTCACTTTATAATGAAAGAGTGACTCTACAGACGGAATTTAACCTCCTTTCCACCAGTCATGCTGAGCAGCTTCTACTCAAATCACGCCAGTCCTTTTTTGAATTTGGTGATAAACCTAGTAAAGTGCTGGCACTACAGCTAAAACACCGCACCGCTCAGAACTTGATCACGCAAATTAACTCTGCCACTGGAGAGATCTATACGGACCCATTGGAAATAAATGGTCAATTCAAAACATTTTATTCTTCACTATATACCTCTGATTCCCCTAAAGACCCCTCTCTCATGAATAGTTTCTTCGCAAATTTGGATATACCAGTCATAGACAATGATTCAATGACTCTTTTGGAAGAGCCCATTAGCGCTGATGAAATTCAACAGGCTTTAACTATGATGAAGAGTGGGAAAAGCCCAGGCCCAGACGGGTTCCCAGTGGAATTCTTAAAAAAATATTCCACCCAGTTATGTCCCATTATGGCTTCAATGTTTGAGGAATCATTTCAATCCTGCTCGCTTCCTCCGACTCTCTATCAAGCCTCAATATCCCTGCTCTTAAAAAAAGATAAGGACCCGAAAGACTGTGGCTCATATCGTCCTATTTCTCTCCTTAACAATGAAGCAAAGATCTTGGCAAAGGTACTCGCTCGACGACTGGAATCCGTTATACCAAGTATTATCCATCCAGACCAGTCTGGCTTTGTGAAGGATAGAATGGCTTTTTTCCGGGTTGAATGGGACTATTTATTCTATACTCTGCAGAAATTCGGTTTCGGCGAGAAATTTGTGTCCTGGGTCAAACTTTTATACTCCTCTCCAGTGGCATCAGTTCGAACAAATGATGTGACTTCGGAATATTTCCCCCTACAACGCGGTACAAGACAGGGTTGCCCTCTCTCTCCGCTACTATTTGCACTAGCGATCGAGCCACTAGCTATTTCCTTTCGCAAGGACCGCCATGTCCAAGGCATCATTAGAAATGGACAGGAACAAAGAATCTCGCTATATGCGGACGATGTCCTGTTGTATATCGCGGATCCAGCGGCTACACTTCCACGTGTCCTTCACATACTACACGAGTTTGGTGTTTTTTCTGGCTATAAATTAAACTTAAACAAGAGTGAACTCTTCCCCATAAACTCCTTAGCTAGAAATATCCCCCCCTCTAGGTTCCCCTTCAAGCTTTCCCCAAGCAGCTTCCGTTACCTTGGCATAACGATAACACATAAACATTCTAACCTCATAGCGTCCAACTTCACCCCTCTACTGGAGCGCACCAAGCAGGATTTTATCAGATGGTCATCACTTCCTTTATCACTTGTTGGCAGAGTGAACACTGTGAAAATGAACACATTACCGAAATTTCTGTACTTATTTCAAAATATTCCAACCTTTATTCCAAAGTCATTTTTCAAAGCCCTCGACAAGGCAATATCAGATTTTATTTGGAACAAACGCCCAGTCCGAATAAATAAAATGGCCCTCCAGAAGCCTAAATCGCAGGGAGGCTTCGCACTACCCAATTTCTTGGTCTACTATTAGGCTGCAAATATTCACAGCATTCTCTACTGGAGTCACTCCCACTACGGACTCTGTCAGTGGGTACCGGCATGGGTGGACATGGAAAGGGCATCTTGTTCTAGAACATCTTTGCAATCCTTAGTCTGCTCTTCGCTCCCAGTCACAACCGCCCAGTATACCAACAACCTCTTAGTACAACACTCCCTCCGGATCTGGTCCCAGTTCAGAAAACACTTTGGTCTCCACGCCAAAACGTCCTTTTCCCTCACACAAAAACGTCCTTTTCCCTCCCTCTATGGTGGATGAAACTTTCAGCAACTGGTTTAAGAAGGGCATTCTGAACATTTATGATTTGTACCAAGACAGTTCATTTATGTCTTTCACACAACTGTCCCTAAAGTTTAACTTACCAAAAACAAATTTTTTCAGATATCTACAGATACGTGATTTTGTTAAGAGCAAATTTGACCAGTTCCCCCATACACCCCCAAAAACTTTGATCGATCGCATCTTGGAGGTGAAGGTTGTAATCAAAGGCTCAATATCTAAACTATATAACATCATATCCCTATCCCTACCCTCCTCAGTATTGGCTATAAGACAAAACTGGGAGTCCGATCTAAATCATCAATTTACAGACAAAGAATGGGAAAACGCTCTTGCCCGAATACACTCTTCTTCAATATGTGCCCGCCATTCACTGATACAGTTCAAGCTCCTCCACCGTCTATATTGGTCAAAGACTAAACTGGCGAAGATAAATCCTGGCATGGATCCCACATGCGACCGGTGTCACCAAGCCCCTGGCTCACTTATTCATATGTTTTGGCATTGTCCAGTACTGGCCCCTTTCTGGACTTCCATTTTTAAATCTTATTCAGACATATTTTTTATGAATATTGACCCATGCCCTCTTATTGCACTATTTGGCTTGACACCGGAAAACGCTGCAACATCTATTGGGCAATCCAATGCCATGGCCTTTGGCTCACTCATTGCCAGACGCCTCATCCTATTCAACTGGAAGGCAGCCACTCCCCCTTCACACTTACACTGGATGAGGGATGTCATGTCTCTTATACATATAAAGAAAATCAGATTTACTACACAAGGCCACACGGATATCTTCCACAAAACATGGCAGCCCTTCCTATCTCATTTCAAAACCCATATGACTCCATCCAAACTTGGGACCCCATGACCCCCCTCCTCCCCCTATCTATCTATCTTCATGACACTGCTAGCCCACGCATGGCTGGGGAGATGGCATTGTGGTGGTCTGCTAAGGGTGTTAAATTTACTTTCCATTTTATTTGTTTTACCATCTGGAAATTACGCTACTAAAATGGAGAGTATCACTTATATTATATATTATTATTACGGTATATATATATAAAAATATCTTTGTTTTATCTTTGTTTTATTTAAATTTTACTTAATTTTTCTTTTGCGTAGCTTTGTCTGCCACATCTGTACTTTTGTTTAATTATTTAAATGTCTCTATTTTTATTTTTTTATTTTATCTCTTTTTTTTTTCTTTTTTTTTACATGTATGTTTGTCGTCGCCCTCACTGGGTGGGATGGGTGGGATTAGGGGATAGGAATGGGGAAGGAAATGGAAGTTGTATAATTTTGATAACTGAAATGTATAAATATGTACTAATTCTTCCAATAAAAAAAAGATAAATCTAAAAAGTTAGAGGTGGTCTAGGTCTGGTTAGGGGTTAGAGTTAGAGGTGGTCTAGGTCTGGTTATACTGATCCGATACCAGTGCATACATAAAAAGAAAATTATATTATATAAATTATAAAACTTTTTTCTTTTCTTTTTTACAGCTACCCTTTTATATATACTGTTTTTTAGTAATAACTAGAAAGTAATGGTATTTATTCAACAACAGGTGATTGTATTAGTATTAGTATAATTAAATGACAACTATGCTCAACTATGCTTCACCCACGGAAAGGCTGTTGGCACATTGGTTCCATGCGGACATTATACGTTGTTGCGCACTTCCTATCCAGTCGGCTCCGGTTCAGTTAGCTCCTAGCAGAGGCACTGTTGTGATTTTTAATGCAAAATAAATATTCAACATTCTCTTTTGAGACTCCGCCTCAGACTCTTATCATTTGGCACTAAAAGCTAAACATTGTCACCGGTATGGCTGTCTGCATTATGTCATTAATTGTGTGCAGTTAGCCACATTAGCATGAGCTAGCTTAGCCACTAGCTAACGCGATCTAGATGGAAATACAAACAATGTAACATTACTGGTGACAAAGTGCTTTACCTTGGAATACTCCTTTGCCAATTTTCTGTACTTTGCTTGCAGGTCTGCAGCTGGATTATGAATAGTCCCAACTTTAGCCAAGGTAACATTAAGCTAAAACTAGCTTTTCAAATAGCTCCAGCTAATGCTAATAACACAGAGCTCCCGTCAGCCGTCACACTGTTCTGTCGGGACGATGGCATTAAGAAACGTTATTATTAGTTTGTCTCGTCTTGTTTTAGTCAACAATATCAACATACATGAAGAGAAATTTCGTCCTGGTTTTTGTAAATTAAATTTTTGTGTCGTCAGTTGTGGTCAACGATATTTAATAAACTATTTAGTCTCGTTAGCGTCACATGGTATTCAATAACGTGACGTCACGTCTCGTCATCATGAAAAAAACCTTCGTTGACGAACATCTTTAGTCATCAATTTAGTCAACAAAATTAACACTGGTTGTGTGTCCACTATGTTTGTTACTTTGTTATTCCCCCCCCCTATCTATGTAAAGCGACCTTGGGTCTCTTGAAAGGCGCTATATAAAATGAAGCTATTATTATTATTGTTATTATTATTATTTTCAAGTCTGTGCGCAGAGCTCACAAAAAAAATACTGTCTTTTGTTTGAGTCTCAGACTAGTTTCAACTGAGGTAATCTATTCTAACCAACAAATTGAAGTAGAAAGCATTTCGTTGTGGCCAATCTTATTTGGAAACATGACACACAAAATAATAGTATTTAGCTTTTTATTTGAAACAATATTTAATCGCGTTTGGAGGTGGTGTTCTGCGTCTGCGTCTGCCCCCCCCCGTGCCAAACAAGCAGGCAGGCCAACCTCTTGTTCGCGCGTGAGCCCGTTATAATTACACTGTCGCTATCTTACAATGAACTATAATGAATTACGGTTCATACAGAAGTTGAACACGTCATTGTTGAAACTAATGCACGGAATCTTATTTCCGTGGTGCAATATTCAATATTCTACCACCGGGCGCCAGTTACGCATGCTCCGAGCTGTGCGTATATATACGCACAAAGTCAAGCACAAGTTCAAATTGATAAGTCCCACACTTTGCTTAGAAATTATCGTACGCAGGGGTTACGCACATGTCTGTGCATACGCAACATTGATAAATGAGGGCCAGGCATGGTTTCTATCTTGAGCCTTAACTGGCGTGGTTTATTATTCACATGGCAGATCAGTAACACTACAGGTCTTCTCTCACTGAGAGACTGGGGGAAAGAGAAAGAAGTGGGAGGAGACACCTCTATTTATACTCGCCACCTGGTGGTGTTCCTGAGAGTCTCCGCCTAGAGTGCTCTCTAGTGGTAACAGTTATATATGCAGTTAGACAGTTACTAACAATCCTACACAGAACCTCTGCCTTCAACACTCCCACTTAGGGTTTAGCATACTGGATAACTTCTTGGAAAAACATTTTACAACGGAAATAATATAATTGAAAAACATCAACAGGGTATGGTATGACAGTCAATACTTTCACATTTAACATGATCCTTGCAAATCCCTTCAATTTTAATTTGGAACAGGTTTCCTCATAGTGTCTGCTACTCTGTCGTCCGTTGGACAGTAAACCGGTGTCATCCTTTCTTCTCTGATGACAGATCTGATGAGATGATATTTTCTATATTGGCATGTTTACATCTATGTCGACACACTGGGTTCCTAGCAATCACAATGGTTCCCTTGTTGCCCTCATAAACAACAGCCCTCCTATATAAACAGTGTCCATCATTTTTAACTGATGTTGACAAAATGCCCCTCATCTTCAAAAACCACCTTATCTGGTATAGAGAGTGCATTCCAATTACCTATTACATATTAACCAATATACGCGTAATCTTATCTCCATCACTTCTAACAGTTCTGGATAAATACACGCATGTATGGTCATAGCTAGAGTTGTATATACGGCTTCACTAGTTGTGGGCTGCTTCTTTGTTTTCCCACGAAACCAGTGAGCTGTCTGTATTCAAACTCACACAATATCCTGTACCTTTAAGATAAAAAAAAAACATGTTTGGTTGTAATCCAAATGCTCCTCTATGGGGTCAGCCAAATGCTGTGACAATCCACTCTCTACAAACCATTGGTCAGGGCGGGTACACATTGTTAAGTAAATCAGGCTACCCACAGCATCTCTGTACATTTTTCAGTTTCTGAGCATCCTACTGATAGTCTAGTCTTTGATCACATGGTGTTTCCCTTGATCTACATTCTTACATGTCTAAACGTTTCAGGGTCTTTCCCACATAGTTACATCATTGAGAACATGGTAAGTCATCCACCTCTGTACTTAAACATTGAATTAAACATACACCCACCTCTGTACTTAAACCTGGGATTAAACATAGGATCCATTTCAGTATTTAGACATGGACTCCAATCATGTATTTAAACCTGGGCCCTCATTCATCAACGTGACGTAGAAAATGTTCTATTTCCACACGTAAGCACAGAATTTAGAATGCGTGCACGCACAAAAGAAACGGGATTTACCACACGTGCGTACGCAGGTTCTACGCACACCTGTCATGATAAATATTACCGTGGCCCTGCGCCGAGGCTCGTGCACACTTTCACGTATTTGCATACCAAAACCGCCCCGATTAACCATATACGGTAATGGACACCCCCATGAAATGTGGAAGAATGGACTAAACCGAGGGTGTTGTACACTGTCGGATATTATATCTATTAACTTCCTAAAAGACCATTGCTGCCTGGACACCGCAAACACTAATAAAGACCATTAACCACTGTTTTGCCGTTGCCCGTTAGTGTCATTAATGCATGCTGGAATAAGAATGCCTTTCTTAATTTATTTTTAATATTAATAATTATTATAATACAATAAAAGACAGCTCCGTCTTTTAATACACATATATTGTACAGTAACGTCAAATAAATACTACAGTCCCCGCTGAAATAAAGGTTCTGCACGCACATACCAGCAGTGATCTACAGCATAAAAGATAGCCACTTTATAATACTATTCTGAGTAGATAATTCATCTGTATCGCAACAGAGTCACGGATCTGGTCGGGGCAGGTAGCATTATGTCGGGAAAATCCTTATGAAATAAACAAAAGTGAATTAAAGAATTTAAAAACAAAGTTTAGCATATTAAATTGTTTTATAAGCTTTCTGAGTAGATAATTCATCTGTATCGCAACAGAGTCACGGATCTGGTCGGGGCAGGTAGCATTATGTCGGGAAAATCTTTATGAAATAAACAAAAGTGAATTAAGTAATTTAAAACTAAGTTTAGCATATTAAATCGTTTTATAAGCTTATAGCTTTTTTCGTGCTGATTTGATAAGGTTCCAGCTGCAGAGCCGGAGAGCAACTCTCAGGGCCAAGATAGCACTTATACTATTTTGAGAGAGACAGCAGAGTCAAGTCAAGTCAAGTCAAGAGTTTTAATTGTCACGGCATACAGGTATACAATGAAATGCGGGTGGTCTTGCCCGCAACGATGTGCAATACAGTGGTACATATAATAGAATCAAAAGAAGAAAACAACATTGTGCAGTAACAGGTAACAGGTAACATGGAGTGACATCTCGGTATCTGTACATAGTTATTTACAGAGCATATGGGACATGCTAGTTAGCTTTGGTAGTGCAATACACTGTTCCTGTTATTCTAATTTAAAGTGTCCTTTCCTTTGGCCATAAGTGTGCGTGTGTGCGACATGAGTGTGTGCCCGCTCATGTAGAGACAGACAGCAGAGAGACAGACAGACAGACAGACACTGTTCCACAGTGTGTGTGTGTGTGTGTGTGTGTGTGTGTGTGTGTGTGTGTGTGTGTGTGTGTGTGTGTGTGTGTGTGTGTGTGTGTGTGTGTGTGTGTGTGTGTGTGTGTGTGTGTGTGTGTGTGTGTGTGTGTGTGTGTGTGTGTGTGTGTGTGTGTGTGTGTGTGTGTGCGCGTGCGTGTGTGTGACTACTAGTCTAATAGTAGAGACTCAGCCCCCCCCCCCCTCTGGACCACCTCCTAGTAGAGACTTATCTAGGAAGAAGACGAAGATGAGGATTAAGGCGAGACACTGCAGGTGAATAGGCAAATATACTTTTTTTGTAGATTTTGAGATTTTGCTATATTTTGCTTCCTAAACATGTCTTCTATGAAACTAGTGACAATAAAACGTCAATAACACACATTTAGTTGTTCATTTTACTTCATTTTGCCTTATTGCATCCATAAATGTCCACATATTTAATGGGGAAGTGCCTCATTTGCATATATAAACATACATTTCAGAAAACTTGTCTCTACTAGGAGGTGGTCCAGAGGGGGGGGGGGTCTCTAGTGGGAGGTGGTCCAGAGGGGGGGGGGTCTCTACTAGGAGACTAGTGGTCACACACACACTGTGGAACAGTGTCTATCTGTCTGTCTGTCTGTCTCTCTGCTGTCTGTCTCTCCGGCTCTGCAGCTGGACCTTCTCAAATAAGCACGGAAAAGCTTTTAAGCTCATAGCTCCAATTTGGGTCCCAAATTGCGGTACAAATGAAGGAGGTGTCTCGGGTAGTGGACTCTAGTTAATATTATGTTCTCTCTGCAATTAGACTGCCCCTCATTCATTCATTCATCCCTATCTGATGCTATCTCTGAAAACAGTTCCTGCGAGCGCAGTCAGTGCACCCGATAACGCTATATATATAAACCTGCATTCATTCGGAGAGAAAGACCTATTCCACATGCTATTTAGGGTTTGACAATAATTACACTAATATCGCTATTTCACAATGAACTATAATGAATTACGGGGGTCATACAGAACACTTCAGTCAAGATTATTTCCGCGTTGAAACTAATGCATGCAACTGATCTATGCTGTCCGTCTGCAGTCCCCATATTCTACCACTGGGCGTCAGCTACGCATGCTCCGAGCTGTGCGTAAATATAAGCACGAAGTCAAGTTCAAGTTGAAATTGATGAATCCCACACTTTGCTTAGAAATGGTCGTACGCACAGGTTAAGCACATATCTGTGCGTAAGTCACGTTGATGAATGACGTGGAAAATGTTCTATTTCCACACGTAAGCACAGAATTTAGAATCAGTGCACGCACAGAAATATTGGGATTCATCAACCGTGCGTACACAGGTCCTATGCTCCTCCGTGTTGATGAATACCACTTTGTTCTACCGTCAATGCTCGTGCATGATTATCCATATATGGTCATGAAAGTGATGAAACACCCCCCATGGGATGTGAAATAATGGACTGACCCGAGCGGAACTCTGAGAAACTTCACGGAGATTGTTCACTGCTGTCGAACCAAGAAGACACAACGCGTGTTATGGGATAAATAAAAGGCGGACTTGTAAACGGTGATGTCAGATATCAACGGCTCCCTAAGACCATTGCTGCAATTCTGCCTGGACAGCTCAAAATACTAATAAAGACCGTTCGTTGACCACTGTTTGGCGTTGGTTGTGTGTCATTATAACCGTGCTGTAATATGAATGCCTTTATTAGTTGTGTTCGATTGGCTATATGATTTTTAGAGGCATCTATTTTGTTGTCGGTATTACCGACAACAAAATAGATGCCTCTAAAAATCATATACTATTAGGTAGCCTATATGAATTACATATAATAGCAGCCATAGCCTACATTATGCAACAGTAACTTGCGCATACCAGTGTATGCGACGGACCAGTGTATACCTTATATTCATATAATAGTTTACTCTATCATCATACCAGCATGTAATATGTTCTTTGTTAGAACTCAACTCGTTATTATTTTGCACATAGATTGCAGAAATACGGGAACGTTTTGATTTACATTAAAAGGCTTTGACATTGTAAAACTAAATACGTGGAATTCTGTAAGCATAATACAAGTCATATCACCCACACGATATGCTCTGTGTCCAGAGCATGTATGCTTTTCATTCATTTAAGACACATTATTGCAAGGGTTTTGTAATACACATACACCCTGGTGTCATTGCAATGCGTTTTTTATTCTTTCTTATACAGTAAAAAGGGGGAAGAACACTATATCGTGGGTGTTCATATGACTTGTATTCTGCTTACAGCTTCGAAATTCCACTTGTTTCGTTTAACGTAAAGCCTTTTAAATATAATCAAAACGTTCCAGTGTTTCTGCGGTCTGTGCGCAAAATAATAACGAGTTGAGCTACGCGGAGCGCAGTCAGTCAGTACACCCCGTATATTCCGATAACGCTATATAAACCATGCTGCATTCATTCTGAGAGAAAGATCTATTATTCCAAATGCTATTTATAGGGTTTTGACCATAATTACACTACTGTTGCTATTTTACAATGAACTATAATGAATTACGGTTCATACAGAACATGCCAGTGTTGAAACTAATGCACAGAAGCTCATTTCCTTGAATCCCACTCTTTGCTTAGAAATGGTTGTACGCACAGGTTAAGCACAAATCTGTGCGTAAGACACGTTGATGAATGAGGGCCCTGGATTCTACTCCTCCTGTATTTAAACCTAGAGTATCATCCTGCCTTTAAGCAGTGTAGCCACCCTCCTTCATTATTTAAACATGGAGTACCCTCCTTCAGCATTTAAGCAATTTGCTACGAACCACACTGTATTTATCGTGGCCTTCAATACCCTCCTGGATTGAATACACCCATTTCCTTCCCACTGTCTGTCTGCCCTCTGGTAACTTGGTTGAATACACCCATTTCCCTCCCACTGTCTGTCGGCCCTCTTCGGGGGACAATGTGACCTCTTTAAAGGTCGGGGTTACCCCACTGACTACCCTGTAGTAGTAATCAACGGGGGTAGGTGTACTGTCCTCCTCGTCACTCCCTTTCCGGGTATAGTCTGTCAGATACTTTGGGGGTTCGTGTTCCCTTGAGGGATACCTCCCACTGCTTGGGGCACTTGACGTCACCCTCGGGTGCTCCTCGTCATCGCCCTCTGGGGGTTGCTGACTGTCTGCCTGCACGACCGTACTAAGTACACTGGGTTGATGTGTCTCTGTTTCTACACACCTTACTCTGGAGTCCAGCTCTGGCTCCTCTGTCTGTGTCTCGCTCTCACATGTTGCCTTTGTGACAAACTCGACTAGCATGTGTTTCTGCACTCTCCCTTTACCGGGATGATAAACTAGGAAAGCGGGGCTTCCCTTGTCGTGTCCTACGAAAAATCCTTTTACCCCTCTGGACTTGGGCTTTCCCCTGTCCTGCAGGTACGCATAACACACTGATCCAAATCGGTGCATTCTGGCTAGATTATACTTCTTTCCTGTCAGTGCTGTATAAGGGGTGGTGCCCGAGTGCTTATTAAAGCACCTGTTTCTGGTGTAAGCGGCTTCTTGCACCGCATAATGCCATAGGCTCTTAGGTAAGTTACTATCTGCTAGCTTACTCCTAGCCATTTCGAAAAGGTTATGCCATTCCCTCTCTGCCACCCCGTTCCGGTGTGGGGGATATGGACGTGACGTCTCGTGTCTTATCTTATACCTTCTCAACAGTGATTGGAACTCTCTGTTTGTGAACTCGGTTTTGTTGTCGGACCTCAAGCATCCTACGTTACCATAAGGGGCTATGTCTGCCAGGAATTTCTCCGTGGCCTGGGGTGTGTCACTCTTTGCTTTGAGAAGGTAAACAAACACTGCCCCTGTGCACACATCTGTAAAAGACAGTACATATCCAAAGCCTCCTATGGACTCATTGCTTACTGGGCCGGCTAGGTCCGTGTCAACTAATGCAAGTGGTACCCTTACTCTGTCTGTGGGATTTTTGTATCTCGGTTGAGTAAACTTCCCCGTTTTGCACTCTGCACAATTTTTGTCAGGTCTACGCTTTTCTCCTTCAATGTGCATGCCTTCTGACACTACTTGCAGTTTCAGTAAATCCTCGTAATTACAATGACCCATAAGCTCGTGCCATGTCTGAATATCGTGACTGGCCGTCACGCTACACATATCGTTATTATCATTACACTCCGTTTGCAGATAATATATTCTCTGGTACATCTTTATGTCAAACCGTGTACCATCAGG
Source organism: Notolepis coatsorum (assembly GCF_963971535.1). Lineage (NCBI taxonomy): Eukaryota > Metazoa > Chordata > Actinopteri > Aulopiformes > Paralepididae > Notolepis > Notolepis coatsorum. The sequence continues at coordinate 171,221,068 of NC_140169.1, forward strand.
TTCTACAAGAACATTTTTACCTTTATCGAAGAATACCTTGGCACCGCTTGCAGTAGCAGCTATTACAGAGAATAGTCCTTGTGGGAACGATGGTACGTAGAGAGCGTTCTTTAACACATTCCCTGCCACGCAATTTGAGCATCTTATACCATTCTCTGCCAGCACCGTAAGCCTTTGGAGATGTTCACCTTCTTTGCATGGCTATAACTTTTTTAAATTGTATTTCTAAATTAACATTACTATGGCCCATTCAACATCGATTATCTATCGTTCAGGATGTAGGAACGTTTTACTTTTTCATTCATACATTCATACGAAAATACCGTCTAGAACATAGGTGTCAAACTCATGGCCCGCGGGCCAAATGTGGCCCGCCACGTCATTTGATGTGGTCCCCAAGAGCTCTGGTAAAAAAAAGAAAAACGTTTTTTTTTTTTTCATTAATCTTGGGTTAAAAAATAGCGGCGTTAAAATAATTGTGGGTTAATGTGTTAATAAAGCTTTAACTTTGACAGCCTTAGTTATTACACATTCTTACACATACATGTATGTTGAACATCTGAGGTATTGATGAAGTAACAAAGGAAAAAAGCCAAAAGCACTTACTCCTCAGACATTCTTTGACAATTTTACAGCCCAAAATACAAAAAAAATCCAGGCAGAATAGGTAACAAAAGGTTGAAGAAATATTGTCTGAACTGTCAGATGCAAACTGGCTGTGTGACATAACCGAGCATCTCGCTCAATCGAATAAGAAGCTGTAGGGACGCAAACAAGTCCCACCCAAAACTTGACCAATATAGTTGTGAACTGAGACAACCCTTATTTTGTTATTTTTGAGTACAGTTACAGTTGTGTGTTCATGCAGACACATAATAGCAATTTCATTACGAATTGAAAATGGGAGACCCTGATGTAAACAAGTCGAAAGTCTTTCTCTGGTCTGCATCCCCTTAACAATTGTGTGTATTGAGCTGTACTGTACTGTACCCATTCTGCAATCTGTTAATTAAAGTTAATTAAACTATCTTCCATTAGTTGGATGTATGGCCTCTGCAAGGTTGTGTGCAGCCATTTGTTTTTCTAACATCTGCTACATCTGTCCCACGTGTTCTTTGCAGCTCACAGTTGTTAGTTCTGCCCCTCTTGACTGTGACAAAAAGGTTTTGAACAAACTTAATGTCATAGCTTGTATTTGATGATATTCTTCTTTGTTATTTACTTGAATGGTTTGATCATTGATTGATGGAGTAATATGGGGTTCTGATAAACTAAAATTATTTGGTAACATTACATCAGCTAACATATATTGTTACATCTATGCAAATGCATATGCAATATGTATAACTTGAATAAGTAATAAATACAAAAACAACATGTTTAACAATATGTAAATGCTACATTTATTTTACAATACATTAACATTTATACAGTCTTTGGCCCTTTGAGGGCAACCATAATGCTAATGTGGCCCTCTGTGAAAATGAGTTTGACACCCCTGGTCTAGAATATAAATATGTTTTTATCGTTTTCTGCAGTAATTCCTAGAACGTGAGATATAGGCATAAACGCATATATAGATTATCAAATGCCGTTTGTTGCCGATCCACGCTATATAAAAAACTTCAACTGTACATGATCCTAAACGTTATGACTGATCATGCGCGGATGAACGGGGGGGGGGGGGGGGGGTCATTTATAATTCCGTGATAGTCGTTAAATGTTTCATGTAGTATGGGTGATAATAGATCAGAGCAGTTTGCATGGATAATAATAAACAAACAGGCTGAAAGTAACGTCAGCGTCCTCTTACCGTTGGGCGATGAGACTGGAGCAAAAAGATCCCACTTATTTGACGGCGATCGAATCGATCCATTTCCGGTTTGTATAATAATAATACACGCCCAAATCATGTCGATTATTGAGTTATGGCAGCGATCCATATACACGGTGTGTGGCTAGAGTCCCGCAACAATATGCAAGTGCCGGACGCATTTCGGAGACGCACCGAGGTCGACTCGTCCATTTCCGGTTTGGCAACTCGCCGATCATCCACCAGGGGCCAGTATTGAAGCGTTGCAGAGTTGTGCCGAGTCCCACTGCATCAGACCAGGCTCCGTGAGGGAATTATGAATAACATGGCGAAAAAATTAAATATGATCTCAATAATGTCGTACGCCGTGGATTGGCAGAATTCGCATGAACTTGAAACACGTCGTACAACGTGAATGGCGCAGGATGTGTTAACGTCACCGTACGCCGGCGCCCCTTACTGTCCGTGAGGCATACCTGTGCATCTCCTCTCTCTTGCGCCAATCCGTAGGTGCGTCTCCCGTCTGCCAGCTCCATGCTGTGCCTCTCCGGGTGGAAAGTGTCGTCAAAGTTCTTGAACCGACTCCTGTCGTTGATGACATGGGACGACGCACCTGTGTCCACGATCAGTCCCCTTCTCTGGGCTCGCTGCAGCTGGGCCGGTCCGGCGGTGCACGCCGTCCGCGCCCCGAAAGTGCAGTCTTCTTGTCCCGTTATTCTCCGGGCGTCGTCTCGATCCGTCTCACGTGGACCGTCGCCGCCATCGTGTCCGCTGTCGTCATCCTGTCCACAGCCGTCTTCTTGTCCGTAGCCGCCATCTTGTCCCTAGCCGCCATTTTGTCCGTAGCAGCCATTTTGTCTGTGGCCTCTGTCTCGTCCATGGCCGCCGTCTCGTCCATGGCCGTCATCTTGCCCATGCGCGTATCGCGCGCTCTGGTCGTGTTTCTTCATTTTTTTTTATTTACAGAGGCTTTCTTCATTTTTTTTTATTTACAGAGGCTTTGCTCCCTGTAGACAGTCTAGCTCATCGGGGAACGAGTCTCTCTGGGCTCGTTGTAGTAGAAGAAGTTCTGCTTCTTCGTAGTCAGCTGCTGTAATGTCAGTAGTGAGCTGAACCTCTGGGTGGTGCCACAGGAATGTCTTTAGCTGCGCACTCTCTAGGGTGAGGCAATCGTCTATGTCGGGGTCTGTGGAGACGAGTGTGTTCAATCCACAGAACATAGATTTCTTGTTTTCGGCCTCCTCTTTACTCGCTTCCCGTGGGGTGGGTGTAGGCCACTCTTCTTCCGGGAGCTTGAGGAACTCTGGCCCGTCACTGTATAGGTTGTGACGGGTGAGGTCATCCAGGGACATTCCCCGGGTGATGACGTCAGCTGGGTTGTGTTTTGTGTCCACATACCTCCAGCTTGCTACTTCTGTTAAATCTTGAATCTCTGTGACTCTGACTCCCACGAAGACCTTGTATCTGCACGAATCAGACCGGATCCATGTGAGTACTGTCGTGGAGTCTGACCACAAGATTGTTCTTTGCACCGGAATGGTGAGTTCACGTTGGATTAACGTGGCGAGTTGCGCTCCTGCTAGGGCTGCGCAGAGCTCTAGATGCGGGATAGATTGTTGCTTTCGTGGGGCTATTCTTGAGCGAGCCAGGATGAAAGCAGTATGTATTTCTCCTCCCTCCTCTCGGGCACGCAAGTAGGCCACCGAACCGTAGGCTACTTCGGAGGCGTCGCTGAAGACGTGCAGGTCCATCTGGCACGTCTCCGGCCTCACTGTGGGTGGGAAGTAGCTGCGGCGTATGTTGACACCTGGGAGTGAGCTGAGTTCCGTCTCCCACTCTCTCCATGTGGATGCAAGGTGTTCGGGTATGGGGTCGTCCCAGCCCTGGTCCTTGTCCCATAACGCTCTTACAATCATCTTTGCCCTGGTGGTGTAAGGTAGAATACATCCCAACGGGTCATATTGTCTGGCGAGTGTTCTGTATACACTCCGTCTGGTGGTCGGTAGTGCAGTCGACCTTCCCTGCTCCTTGGTCAGGGGTGTGTGTTTATAATGGAGCGAGTCTGTTTTGAAGCGCCAGACTAGTCCTAATGTCATTTCTTGGGCTTCTCCTGGGATGGTCGCCATCCAGGTCTCGCTGCTTGCTGCCTTGTCCTCGGGGGAGAGGCTGCGCAATACTTGCGGGTCGCTGCTGGCCCACTGCCTGAGATCAAAGCCGCCTTTGATCAGGGAGGCGCGGAGCTTGAGTAGAAGGGCCTCGGCTTCTTCTGGCGTCGAGACGCTTTGCAGACAGTTGTCCACGTAGAAACTATTTCCTACACTTTGTCGGACCTCTTCATCAGCTGCTGGGTCCTCTGCAACATGTTTTTGCAGTGCAAACGTAGCACAGCATGGGCTGCATGTGGTTCCGAAAGGGAGGACTTCCCATTGATAGATGGCTGGTTGCTCATCCCCGATCCTCTCTCTCCATAGGAACCGCAGCAGGGGCTTGTCCTCCTCCACTAGTCTCACCTGCAGGAACATCCCTTTGATGTCGCCGCTGATGGCCACCTTGTCTTGGCGGAAACGTAGTAACACGCCTAGTAGAGAGGGGCCGAGTGTTGGGCCGGGCAAGAGCTCTTTATTCAGATTTTGTGATCCGATCTGGTAGCTGCAGTTGAACACAATACGATCCTTGCCGTTGTGGTGGACATTGTGGTGCGGCACGTACCATGATTCGGTCGTCTGATCGGCCTCTTTAATGTCAATTTTCTTTATGTGTCCCGCTGTGATTAGCTTGTTAATCTCAGCGCGGTACACCGTCTCTTGAGCGGGGTCTCTGGCTAGGCGCCGCTCTGTGTTCAATAGATACCGCTCCGTCGCTTCTTTTGGGGCGTGGAAGGTAGGCATACCCTCTCGCCTCAGGAGTGGAGTTGCGTATCTCATCACTCCGTTGACTTTGACTCTCTTTGTCCCCTGCTCGAGGAGGGCTATAGCGTAAATGTCTTCCTTGGGACGAATGTCTTTCTTTTCGTTCTTAAAGGGCATTGTCTCTAGTGTCCATAGCCTCTCGACATGCTGTAGGAGGGTGGTGTCTTCTTCTGTCACTCTGGAGTGGAGGCAGCTAGTGGCTGCTGTTCGGTTAAGAGACTTAGCGAGGGGGCCTTGTAGTGTCCATCCTAGGCGGGTCTCGACTGCTGCAGGACAGCCTCTGGGCCCTGTGTGGACCCGGTCTATCGGGACGATGAGGTCTGCATGGTCGGAGCCTATCAGCAGGGTCGGGGTGGCACCGTCTATGAGCGGTATAGGTAGTTGACGCAGGTGCACATATTTATCCATCAGCTTGGCGATGGGGTAGGTGTACTGCGACAGGCCTATTTCTTGGCTGGTGAAAGCGTTAGTAATCCTATACCGTCTCTCTGGCTGCCCGCTTGCTGCGATAGTGAAGGAGACATTCTCGCCCTTTATCGTCTTTAGATCTCTTCTTATTGTCCGAATCGTCATCTGGTTTTCGCTCCCCCGCAGCCCCAGCTGGGCCGCAGCGGACGCGAGGAGAAGGGTCTTCTCTGACCCGTCGTCAAGGATGGCGTAAGTGTCCATGACCTTATCTTGGTAACTCAGTGTTACGCGGACCACCTTTAAGAGCACCCGGGCGCCCCCGCTGCTGGCGGGGTCAATGTACATAACACTTGCCTTTGTGCTGCTTGAGGGTGCAGGCTTTCTTCTGTTACTGTCGTGTAGGACATCTAGGTGGGCTCCGTCACACCGACTACACCTCCTCTTTAAGCTGCAATCGGCTGCCATGTGACTGCGCGCACATCGGTAACAGCGTCGGTTGGACTTTATCCATTGACTCACCTCGTCGGCGGTCATCTTCTTGAACATGTCACATTGTGACAACCAGTGTTCCTTTTCGCAGTACGGGCACACCATCTTCCACTTCTCTTTCATCGAGGGGGTACTGTGGTTCTTGCTGCTCGGTACTGATTCTGATTGGTGCATGACGGTCACCAATCTTCGGCCATCGTTTGCTCTCCTAGGTCCCTCTCTGGAGCTTGGGGTGCTCCGCATGAACGTATCCAACCGTAGGCTGTTGACTTCTCTCGCCAGGAAGTCGGCTAGGTCTAGGAGGGATGGCTCGGGACCGTTAGGATCACGGTGGTCTCTTTGCCGCCTGAAGCGCTCTTGTCGGGCGGGCGGAAGCTTCTCTAAAATCCTCTCGACATTAGAGTTTGCGTACAGTTCATGCATACCCTTTTCTCTTTGCGCCCCCAGCATCCCTACCAGGGATTGTACCTTGATAGACAGGTCATCTAGTGAGCGATTGTCTGTGGCTGGGGGTAGGCGGTCAATATGCCTTATCTCTTGTATTACGTAGTCCCATATGCGTCCATATCTTTGGTCGAGTGCTGCTAGAGCCGCTGTGTATGGGGTAGTAGAGGTGGCATAGGCCAGCGCTATATTGTGCGCTCGGGGCACCTTGAGGTGCTTCAGTAGGATAGCATACTTGTACGGTTCATCAGCTACATCGGACATCATTGTCTCTAAGCACATTCGTAGCTCCGTGTACTGTGCTCTGTTCTCGTGGGTGAAGTCCGGAAACGTCGGTGTGCCAATGTATGATGCCATATTTATATGCACGGCGAACAATCTAGCGCCAACCTCATTTCTGTCTCGTATTCCTGGGCAAGGCCGGGCATGTACAGACATGTCTTGACGGTGGCCTTGAACCTGACTCTGGAGGCATGGCCCCGGCGCCTGTGGACCGCTGTCCAATAGGAGAATGAAATATTATGGTCTGTACTAGGCTAAAGGGATATTCCGTGTATATGTACAAGGAATATACAAGGGATATCAAACGATATACAAATACTATGCAATATATATCAATCAATAAATATATATATTCGGTTTAATCTGATCCTTTGTAACAGTAACAGTTATATAATTATTAAGGCTGTCAAATTGAATGCGATATTAACGCGTTAACTCCCGATTCTATTAATGCCACTAATTTTTTTAACTCAAGATTAACTAAAAAAAAAAAAAAAAAATTACTAGACTTCACTCAGGTGTATTATTGATGCTCTCATTGATACTATGTTTGTTTCTGAAGTGTGTGTGTGTGTGTGTGTGTGTGTGTGTGTGTGTGTGTGTGTGTGTGTGTGTGTGTGTGTGTGTGTGTGTGTGTGTGTGTGTGTGTGTGTGTGTGTGTGTGTGTGTGTGTGTGTGTGTGTGTGTGTGTAGGTGTGTGTGTGTGTGTGTGTGTGTGTGTGTGTGTGTGTGTGTGTGTGTGAGATAGAGAGAGAGAGGGGGGTGAGAGAGATGAGGAAGGGGCAAGAGAGAAAGAGAGTGGGAGAGTGTGTGTGTGAGGGAGAGAGGGGGGGGTGTGATTAATCAGCCCTTGCGTGTGTGAATGTAACAAGTTCCTAACGTTTTCTTTCCCCTATTATTTCATGCACACTTTATTCATTGTTTTAAATAATTATTATTTTAAAGTTATTTTGTGCATCACTCTGTTTTGAATTTGATGCAAATTTGCAATGCATGAGGGTCATCCTTTTGTGTTAAATGGCTGCATAAAGCAAGCATTTGTTGACTTGCATGTTAATAAGAGTATTAAAACTTGGAACTTGAAAAATATCCGTTTAAGGTAAAAAAAAAAAAAAAAAAAAATGCGATTAATTTGCGATTAATCGCGAGTTAACTATGGACAATCATGCGATTAATCGAGTTAAATATTTTAATCGTTTGACAGCACTAATAATTATGCAGTTAGACAGTTACTAGAGTAAAGTTATATATGCAGTTAGACAGTTACTAACAATCCTACACAGAACCTCTGCCTTCAACAACTAGTTTCATAGAAGACATCTTTAGGAAGCAAAATATAACAAAACCTCAAAATCAACAACAAATAGTATATTTTCCTATTCACCTCGGGTGTCTCGCCTTAATATTGAATCAGACACTATTGAATACTGAATGTTAATATTGAATCACACAATATTGAATACTGAATGAAAAAAGACTAATTAAATTTTTAATTTTACTTTTTTTAATTAAAAACGAAGGTTCAAACGTCCGTTTAATCTGATTAATCACTTTATTCAAATTGAGGATTTAGTTTGAGGATATACAAAATAATTATAATTATAATTATTATTTTATTTTTATAAAACAATTTTAATTAAAAACTAAGGTTTGAACATCCGTTCGAAAAACCTTGACAAAGTTTGAATCCCAAAAACCATACATATTATTTATATTATTCAAATGGAACTCAAACATGTTCCGTTGTGATGTCACAGTATGATGTCATAATAGAACATTCTAGAACATTCAACAATTCTCAGAAGATCTCATTGTGCATCTTGAAACAGGACTTGCAGTCAGCTTGTGACTGCAACTTGTTCTTGTACACGGACAACTCAGCCCTGCTGGTCTCTGACAAGAACAAGTTACAGGTTGAAAAAACCCTCAGCTCACAGAATCTGCACCTGCTCGCTGATAACAAACTATCATTACACCTGGGTAAAACAAAGTCCATTCTCTTCTGATCAAATAACAAACTCAGCAAGACCGACGGCTTCTCAGTTACAGTGGGTGACAATATTGTCACAAGGAAAGATGAAATTACATACCTAGGGTCCACCCTAGAGGCAAATCTTTCCTGTGACAAAATGGCATCCAAGGTAATAAAAAAAGTCAACCAACGAACTAGATTCTTGTACCGAATCTCCTCTCTGGTAAACAAGAATAACCTGAAGACTCTGGCAGGAGCACTCATTCAAGGGTACTACATATGCTTGCACCTCATGGTACCAAAGCACCTCAAAGGCGCTAAAAACAAGATTACAAACATCACAAAACAAACTGGTCAGACTACTACTTGACCTTACTCCTAGAACCCACCTCACACCTGCCCACTTTGACTACCTAGGATGGCTTAGAGTAGACGACAGAGTACAGCAACTTGCAATGGGCCTGGTCTACAAGATACACTATACGACTAAGGTACCCATGTACATGTCAAAATACTTCCCAAAGGTCAGTGAATACCACGACCACAACACCAGAGGAAGCTCAACAAATCATGTTAAACCCAGATTCGTCTCAAACAAGGGACTAAACACGTTTTGCAATTATGCCACATCAATGTGGAACGCCCTACCCAAAGCTGTAAAGGAATGTGAATCCCTACCCACATTCAAAACCACTCTAAAAGAGCACCTACGGGAGGCTGCAATTCGAAACTGGCCACCGTAAATGTCCAAACCCCCCCCACCCTCTCCTAATAGACAGTCTCCCCCCCTCCGTATGTATATATTCTCTCCCCACCGTATATGTATATTTCTCTCACACCATCCCACCCCCTCCTAATGTAAAGTCTCCGCACCACCGTATGTATATATTCTCTCCCCACCGTATGTATATTTCTCTCCCACCCACCCACCCCCTCCTAATGTACAGTCTCCTCCCCATCATATGTATATACTCTGTTAGGATCTATGGGTAACAGTACTGTATATTTGCATATCATATATGTCACAAATGTAACAGTACTATATACCTGTATGCAGGCACGTGCACACATAGAGGCCAAGGGGTGCTTGAGCAGCTGCCTTTTTGAGCCTCATCAACCTCAATTACCGTTTGCATATAGACTGCCCTTCCGACTGAAAAATGTCAGGATAGAATTAAAATATTAGGTAAAGAGAGAGAGATGCCCCATATTCCATTGCAGTTTGCACGGCCTCCTCAGCGTGCCTCTCCCCACGGGCCTATATATTTTATGCATAGCGTGGGTGGTGATGATGATGATGATAGATACAGTTGAATGCTGGTATTACACTCATTGAGGGACACGAAGAAGTCAAGACCGATGGGATTTGGGAATCTCAAATACAAATCGGGATTGGAATAAAAAATGCTGTGTCGTGGGTGAGAGCAGGAGCACTCCTTGTGCAGTTCCAGCACGCGATGTCCAGGTAGGAGGGACGCTGGAGCGGAGGTCCTGGGCACACGGAGACAGTGGCGGCTCTGCCACTAGGGGCGCAAGGGCGCTGCCCCCCCTTCAGGCCCTGCCTGGTTATATGAGAGTAGAACAAGAAAAAGTATCTTTTTGTTTTTTGTTTTATAGCCCTATAAATAATATAAACATGTTTAAAATGAATAATATTTACTCATTTTAAGTATGTTTGTATTTCCAATGCACAATATAACGTTATTATCTCAAATAAAAAAACACTTGTTTTCCTGAGCAGGAAGTGACATCACGTTTTTTTATTTTTTCGTATTTCTCGGCCCGGGCTAGACACGATAGCGCTCTGAGTGCGCGTCACAGTTTGATCGCTGTATCCGTCACAGCCAATCAGTGCATAACGCGTTGTGCGTTGAAATATGACTATTATGTTGGAATCCGGGCGCGATTTGAAGCGGTCTAGCCAGTAGCGTCAAGAATGTCTGTAGCCGCATTTCGCGGAGACGCTCTCTGATTGGCCGACGCCAGTATTTTTTTCCGTAGCAGAATTTCACAAAGACGATCTCTGATTGGCCGAATCCAATTTCTAATGTTCCAATTCTAGCTTATTCCAATTCTAGCTTATTCCTAGGTTGGTGATGCAGGCAGCTGTTTGTCTTAGAGCGTGCCGTGCCCGTGACTGCAAGTTCTTTAGACTGTTAAGCTTAGGCACTCTTTCAAAGTTGGTTAAGGTTAGAGTTTGTCTTAGAGCATGGCGATAGAACGCCAGGTAGTTTGCAGTCTGTTCGAGCGGAAATGGACAAAGGAATGAAGTACTTGTGTTGTGTGGTGCTTCTGCTAACAAGCTAACACTTGGCTAACAAGCTATATGGCGGATGCAGTCTGGACACAGTGGACAGTGGTCTGGAATTAAACATCAACAGTGGATTATACACTTTATCAAGGCAAGCCCTGGACGTGTCAACTAAACAGTGAGTCTCTCTCTCTCTCGCTCTCTCGCTCTCTCTCTCTCTCTCTCTCTCTCTCTCTCTCTCTCTCTCTCTCTCTCTCTCTCTCTCTCTCTCTCTCTCTCTCTCTCTCTCTCTCTCTGTGGTTTTTTTTTTTTATAAGTATTTGTATTGCACATTACTTTAGTTACATTCCATATTGATGCACACATGCAATCTTATTTTTTTTCTTGTTCAAAAACAAGAGTGTCCAGCGGCATATAACAAAAAATATTCAAAGTAAGAATAAACATTCTCTTTCTTTTGGCGGGTCCATACATACATATAAACAGGATAGTTAAATAAGCTAGATTTTTGCTGGGAAATAAAAGAAAAAAGAGACAAAAAAATAAAAATAAAAAACAGAGCATTAGAAAAAGGCCAAAAGCCAAGACACAACAGCGACTATACCTTCAGTTCAGACATTACTGTAATATGAGTGACCTTTTGAACTTTTATTTCATTTTATATATCATTAGTAAAAGGCCAAAAGCCAAGACACCACAGAGATTATACCTTCAGACATTGCTGTAATACGAGTAACATTTTGAACTTATATATCCTCTTCATCCTCCCTCAGTCTCTCTCTGTGGTTAACGTTAACGTTTGTAAATAGTTTTTTTTAGGAGCAGTACTGTTAGGCTACTGCTGGCCATTCATGAAGCGAGACATTGCTGATTGTTTATTTATTTTATAACACAAGACTATGACTACCAACTGCCTAGTCAGCCGTGTATCAATCTTGGATGCAATAATAACGTTACCACCACACTGACTGTGTCGATGGCTCATTGATTTAACTACTGCAGCTCTCTCGGATTGAAAATATGTGGATTATGGCTTGTTCAATATAGGGCTGTCTTAAATGCTTCGAAGCTTCGAACGTTCGATTCGATGGCACAAGCTTCGAACATAAAAAAAAAAATCGAAGTTTAAAAAAAAAAAAAAAAAAAAAATTCAATTTTTTTTTTTACTTCGATTTGTGTGTGTGTGTAGGTGTGTGTGTGTGTGTGTGTGTGAACTACCCATCCCAGTTAGGACAGCCGAATCCCGTCCAATCTTTCGCCGTCGACTAAAGACTCACTTCTTCAACCATTATCTGAAATGATAATAAAAAAAAAAAAAAAAATCTAACCCTGACTAACCTTACTGTCATGCACTTGTCCTAATAAACTAACCTACACTGTAACACGCAACACTTTGATGAACATTGTTACTCAGCTGATAGAGTTGTACCCTTCTTGCTGTCTTGTCGTACAGAACTTGTAAGTCGCTTTGGATAAAAGCGTCAGCTAAATAACTAAATGTAAGTGTGTGTGTGTGTGTGTGTGTGTGTGTGTGTGTAGGTGTGTGTGTAGGTGTGTGTGTGTGTGCGCGCACCTTGTAGAATTCCACACATAAGAAAGAAAGATACTGGGATGAATAAACAAAATAGGAAATAAAATGTAGAAATGCATGCAATACATAAATAAATATGAATCTCCATATATGAAATATAACATTTAGATAAGGTGCTACTGAGATGTTTTGGTGAGTTCTTTGTTTTTTTGTGGAAGTTGCCCTTCTTAAAAATGCATGAACATTCACTGATAATTGGTCTGTAGTGGAGTCTACAAGGTCTACATTGCCGGACCATGTAGAATCCGGACCTTGTAGACTGACATAATTGTGTGCATAGTTTAGTCTACACAGGCCATATTTCAAATAATCAAAATCTTACTTCATTCATCTTAAACATTCTTGATTTGGGGGATTGGTAGTTCCCATGAAATCTGAAGTTGTTCAAACGACAACAGCGATCCACCTTGAATTAAATCACACAGCCGAGTGAAACCTTGTTGGATGCGTCAGTCACGAAAGGGGCTACTTAATTAATTAATCCAACCCACTTTATTTATAGAGCACATTTAAAAACAACAACGTTTACGAAAGTGCTGTACAAGTCCCACAACATAAGATACAATTTTTTTTTTTCTCGAAGCTTCGAATTAAAATCGAAGCTCGGCCCCGAAGCTTCGATTGCCAAAAAAAGCTTCGAAGGTCAGCCCTAGTTCAATATCGTCTATGTTTGAATGAATGAATGAATGAAAACTTTATTAACAGATTGCAGAATGGGTACAATACAGTACGGCTCAATACACACAATTGTTAAGGGGATGCAGACCAGAGAAAGACGTTTGTCTTGTTTACATCAGGGTCCCAGATTTTCGATTCATATCAATAGTTTAATAGCTAGCCTTGGCTCGTTTAACAATATGCAAAATATGTGTACAGCCCTGTACTCATACTGAAGTTATTCTTGGTATATAATAGGTCTGATTGTGTAACGAATCGATTCCACGTCGCGCTGTGTGTGAGAGAGAGAAGGAGAGAGGGAGAGATCTGCCTGTGTTTGGAGACGGGGCGAGTTTTGTTTCTAACTTTTCTATTTATATATTGTGTTTCAAGTTGTGAATTAGAGTCTAGACTATACTTTATTTGACTGGTTGTGTGTTGTTGTAGTAACAGCTGAGCGACTCGTTCATATGAGCCGATTCATTGCCGTGAGCGTGAGTCGAATCGCTCACGTCTTGCCATGAGTCTGTTGCGTGGTACTGTACATATTTGCAAAATGTTTGGTATAGCGCCCCTAGTGGCGAAGGACCCACCGGCCGCCACTGCACGCAGAACAAAGGTTAGGTCAAGGAATATAAACAAGTACAGGCTACAAGGCTTAGGTTCAGTCTTCTTACTTAGGAAGGTAGTTTAACACTCCCATGAAGATGGAACAGGATCCACCAGCTGAAGTACCGTCTGGTTGATGAGGGGATGAGTGACAGCTGTGTTGAGTGAAGAGCCAGCAGCGTGTGAACCCGGGGAACGGATGCTGCCCATATAAGGAAGTGAGGCTTCGTTGTGAGTGGGAGAGGATGAGGAGGAGTGAAGAAGGTGTGTGGAGAATGTGGAGGGAGGATGAGGAGGAGTGAAGAAGGCTCTTGCTGTGATTATGACAAATTCAGGTTGACAGTTGACATCATTTGACAGTTGACAGGGGGCTGGAAAGTTGATTTAATAAAAGAAAAAATTCTAATTTAATCAGATTAATCACTTTATTTGAGGATACATTAAATATACATTAAATTTTTTAAATATTCTTTTGTAATAATATTTTTTTAATTAAAAACGAAGCTTCGAACGTCCGTTTAATCAGATTAATCACTATTCAAATTGAGGATTTAGTTTGAGGATATCAAAAAATATATATTCAAAATAAATTTAATACATTTTTTTTACTTAAATTCTTTTATTAAAAACGAAGGTTCGAACGACCGTTCGAAAAACCCTGACGAAGTTTGAATCCCAAAAACAGGCTTCGGGGACAGCCTTACCATACATATTATTTATATTATTCAAATGGATTTCAAACATGTTCCGTTGTGATGTCACAGAACATTCTAGAACATTTATGTATCTATTCAACAATTCTCTCAGAAGATCTCATTGTGCATCCTGCAGCGTAACTGGACCACATACCACTTTAACATAACCTTTAATCAGAGCAGCATAACTAAACCATGTACCACTTTAACATAACCTTTAATCAGAGCAGCATAACTGGACCATGTACCACTTTAACATAACCTTTAATCAGAGCAGCATAACTGGACCACATACCACTTTAACATAACCTTTAATCAGAGCAGCATAACTGGACCATGTACCACTTTAACATAACCTTGTAATGTTGGCTTCTCTCCCATTTCAGGATTGGAGGCCCTGCCGCCATTTTGGAATTCTCTCTCTGTCTCTGTATTACCTTGATTGTCGTCACCTGCTGTCTCAGTAATTACCTTGATTGTTGTCACCTGCCTGTAATTATGTCACTGGTGCTGATTGGGTCTGCTGGCTGTACTGAGGCCTTTATAGTAATACTCTGCCCCTCTCCTCCTGTCGGTTCTTCAGCAGTGTTACTGGGAACAGCCGTCCACGGGCAGAAGTCTTACCTGGATTCCTAACAGAAGAACCGACCAAACAAACATGAGAACAAGGCACTTCGTCACCACCCGTCAAGGAGAAGTAGGATCCGAATTGACTCGCTTGGGAGCCCTGTCCATTGATACCCAGGACGGGTTATCCAGGGCAATGTCTGCAGCCAACTCGGCCACTAACGCCGCCATCGTAACAGCAGCTGGAGCAGTGGCTGGAACAGCGCATCACGTCGGGGAGGAGGGGACGCTACATCCTGCTATCCATCATGAGGTTCGTGAACCACGCCTGCCACCACCAGAACGCTACGGGGGAGCCCCTGTAGGTTGTCGAGAGTTTGTTACTGTTACGTACCCCAGTAAGGAGACGCAACACAAGGCCACAGACAGGGTAGGTGAGGGTGCAGTGACACAAAACCAAGGAAACAATTTGCAAAATAATAGTATTTATTTTTATAAACACAAAAACTCAGCAACACAGAGAGCAAGGAGGACTACCTAGTGGCACCAAATGAAATATGAAAAGGAAACACAGAATAGTTACCACAACCAAATGAACCAGGGAGCTCCCTAACACTGCACACAATGGGGTATATGAAGGGGTGTGGAGCTTGATGGCTGACAAGCCTCAGCTGCTGCTGCACTGGGGTGAGTTGCTGATTGACCAGCTGCTGCTGCAACTGGGACTGGGAGACACCTGAGAATGGGGATATGTAGACACAAGAGGGAGACAAGACAACAACAAACAAAACATGCCTATATACATAACACATAATATACATAATTCCGTATACAATACAATGTAATATACAAGGTTACATACAAGGGAAATTAATGATACAAGGACAGAGTCCGTAACAGTTACTCAATGCTCATTACTCTTTGAATTACAACCGCTCACGTTCACTACCGAACTATCCAAGGTAGCATATGCTTACAGGCCGTGCTCTTTCTTGGGCTACTGCGGAATGGGAAGTGCGGTCGGCGGTCTGCCACACCGCAGCTGCCTTTATCCGGGAGTTGCGACGTGTGTTCGATACCTCCCGGGTAATTTCCATCTATGAGGCGGGCGGATGTCTCACCGCC
The DNA here is from genome assembly GCF_963971535.1 of Notolepis coatsorum. Classification (NCBI taxonomy): domain Eukaryota; kingdom Metazoa; phylum Chordata; class Actinopteri; order Aulopiformes; family Paralepididae; genus Notolepis; species Notolepis coatsorum. The sequence goes on from NC_140169.1 coordinate 171,236,880, forward strand.
TGCCGACAGGGTGGTCCCTCTGGCGGACTGACCAAATTGTATGCATTACGTAAGTCAAGTTTAGAGAAGACCTGTGCCCCCTGTAAGCACTCAAAGGCGGTGTCCATGAGAGGTAGAGGGTAGCGGTTCTTGATGGAAACGTTGTTTAACCCCCTATAATCAATGCACGGGCGCTGGCTACCATCCTTTTTATCCACAAAAAAAAACAGCGCCTGCATAGGCTCATCCAAAGTACCCCGTGAAACATGAAAAGAATTGTCATCACCGTGAGGAGGGTGCAAGAGTACCTGAAACGAAGCCTCCCTCTCGCGGCCTCTCTCACGGCGGCGATTGTCCAGATGAATCGCCAGGTTGATTATTCCCTCCAGCTGCTCGGGGAGCTCACGTGACGCCATCTCGTCCTGCATACGCTCGGAGAGCCCCTGTAGAAACAACACGCAACACGCTACCTCTGCCCAGACCACCTCTCGGGCTACAATGCGGAGGGAGGGGGACGAGTGGAAGACTGCATTTAACACGCCCAACGGGCATTATGAGTATTTAGTCATGCCCTTTGGTTTAGCTAATGCTCCGGCAGTTTTCCAAGCCCTGGTCAACGACGTGCTGCAGGATTTAATTGGGGTGTCAGTGTTTGTTTACTTAGATGACATCCTCATTTTTTCACACGATATGGTGCAGCAGCAAATGCATGTTCGTGAGGTGCTACAGCGTCTCCTCAAGCATCAGCTATTTGTTAAGGCAGAAAAGTGTGTGTTTCACACTGACACTGTGTCCTTCCTGGGCTTTGTGTTGACGAAGGGTGATCTTCGCACGGATCCAGCCAAGGTGAGTGCAGTCTTGGACTGGCCACGCCCTTCGTCGCTCAAGGAATTACAGCGTTTTTTGGGCTTTGCAAATTTCTACAGGCGTTTTTTTTGCAATTTCAGCGCCTTAGTCAATCCTCTGACAGCTCTCACTAAGGCCTCTCTCCCTGGCTTTGAATGGTCGCCGCGGGCAGAGTCGGCCTTCTGCGACCTTAAACATCGGTTTACCTCCGCCCCTGTACTGATCCGCCACGATTCAGAGGCTCAGTCTATTGTGGAGGTGGATGCCTCTGACATCGCGGTGGGGGGGGGGGGGGGGTGATCTCTCAGAGATGTTTAAAGGACGGGAAAGTGCATCCTCGCGCTTTTTTCCCGCGCCGGCAGTCTCCGGCCGAGCGCAACTACGACGTGGGTAATCTGAAGTTGTTGGCAATCAAGTTGGCACTGGAGGAATGGAGACATTGGTTAGAGGGGCTGGCACATCCTTTCAATGTTTGGACTGATCATAAGAACTTGGCTTACATCCAAGGGGCTAAACGCCTTAACGCTCACCAGGCCAGGTGGGCGTTATTCTTCACTCTATTTTGATTTTCCATCTCTAACCGGCCTGGTTCCAAGAACGTCAAACCTCACGCTCTTTCTCGTCAGTTTGATACTCCGGACCGGGAGGAGAAGCCCCACCCTATTATTCCACAGGCCCTTATTTTGGCACCCGTGTCATGGGGCATAGATAGGGTGGTAAGATCGGCTCTGGCACGGGAGCCTGATCCCGGTGGGGGTCCTCCGGGGCGGATGTATGTGCCCAAGGCTGTGCGCGCGCGGCTGCTGCAGTGGGCACATATCTCTTCACTCACCGGCCACCCTGGGGCCGCCAGAACCCTGGAGTTTATCCGTAGGAGGTTCTGGTGGCCTACAGAGGTGGGGGATACTCGTTCCTCCGTGGCGGCCTGTCCGGTGTGCGCACGTAGTAATACCTCTCGCCGCGCACCGGCGGGTCTCGTCAGACCGCTTCCTATTCCTAAACGTCCCTGGTCACACATATCCCTGGATTTTATTTCTGGCCTTCCCCCGTCAGATGGGTTCACTGCCATCTTGGTGGTAGTGGATCGCTTTTCCAAGGCGGCCCACTTCATTCCCCTCCCCAAACTTCCCTCGGCTCGAGAGACTGCTGACCTGGTGGTGCCAGTGGATATTGTGTCTGACCGGGGCCCTCAGTTCGCCTCCAGGTTCTGGAAGGCATTTGCCTCCAGCCACGGCGCCTCCGTCAGCCTGTCATCTGGGTTCCACCCGCAGTCGAACGGGCAGACAGAGCGTGTCAACCAGGATCTGGAGGTCGTCCTGAGGTGTTACGTTGCCGGGTGCCCGGCAACTTGGAGTAGGAGGTTGGCCTGGGCGGAGTACACGCATAATACCCTCCTCTCCTCCTCTACTGGTATGTCTCCCTTTCAGTGTCAATATGGTTTTCAACCTCCTGTTTTCCCGAACAGGAGCAGGAGGCTGAGGTACCATCGGTCCAGGCCCACGTGGTTCGCTGACGCAGGACGTGGAACCGGGTTCGGACGGCGCTGCGGAAGGCCTCGGTTAAGGCTCAGCACCAGGCTAATCGCAAGCGGCGTCCGGCTCCGGTTTTCCGTCCTGGGCAGCGGGTTTGGCTTTCCACCCGTGATCTCCCTCTCCGGGTGGAATCCAGGAAGATAGCTCCCTGCTTCATAGGACCATTTAGAGTGGTTCGTCGGGTGAACCCTATGGCTTACAGGCTGTAGCTCCCGGCCTCTATGAGGGTCCACCCGATGTTTCATGTGTCCCTTTTGAAGCCATTCCTCTCATCGCCCTTGTCCACGCCACTTCCTGCGGTTCCTCCACCTTGCATCCTTGACGGTCAAACGGTCTACATGGTGTGGAGGATCTTGGGTTGTAGGCGGAGGGGTAGGGGGTTCCAGTTCTTGCTGGATTGGGAGGGGTACGGAGTAGAAGAGCGTTCCTGGGTGCCTCAAAGGGATATCCTAGATCGCAGCCTTATCGACGATTATCGCCGGCTACATCCCGAGGCACCCAGATGAACGTTAGGTGCCGTTCGTCGGGGGGAGTTACTGTAACGTCTGGGCTTCTCTCCCATTTCAGGATTGGAGGCCCTGCCGCCATCTTGGAATTCTCTCTCTCTCTGTCTCTGTATTACCTTGATTGTCATCACCTGCTGTCTCAGTAATTACCTTGATTTTTGTCACCTGCCTGTAATTATGTCACTGGTGCTGATTGGGTCTGCTGGTTGTACTGAGTCCTTTATAGTAATACTCTGCCCCTCTCCCCCTGTCGGTTCTTCAGCAGTGTTACTGGGAACAGCCGTCCACGGGCAGAAGTCGGATATCTCGCCTGTTATCATGCTTTAGTTATCCTTGCTTTAGGTCGAGAAGTCGGATATCTCACCGCCCTATTCTTTTTTGTTGTGAAGTTCTCTTCTAAGTATCTTCCTCATTACTACTTCCTGCTTTACCTGGTAAACTATTGTTATCGCTCAAAGTGTTTCTGATAATAAAAATAACACATATTCGAGAAGAGCAGCACCCTCTCCGTCTCTATTCTTCCATGGCATACTTTAACTCAACATTCTTACCTGGATTCCTAACAAACCTTTAATCAGAGTAGCATAACTGGACCACATACCACTATAACAAGGGATGCTCGATATTGGCTTTTTTACCGATACCGATATTCCGATATTGTCCAACTCTTAATTTCCGATACCGATATCAACCGATACCGATATATGCAGGGTTTCCCCCCCAAAAAACAGAATAATTTCAGGTAACTAATAATTTCACTGGATATATATATAACAAATATTGTTATTGTTTTTTTTTTTTTTTTAACCGATACCGATATTTTCCGATATCACATTTTACTGCCGATATCGGCCGATAATATTGGTCGGCCGATAATATCGGACATCCCTAACTATAACATAACCTTTAGTCAGAGCAGCATAACTGGACCACATACCACTTTAACATAACCTTTAGTCAGAGCAGTATAACTGGACTTTAGATACTTAAGTATATTCAATAGAAAATACTTCTCTACTTTTACTTAAGTAGATTTTTAATGTAGGACTTTTACTTTTACTGGATTACTCATTTATCTGGGTATTTCTACGAAACACCAACACAGTTCTATGGAGTCAATAAACAATAAACACCAACATAGTTGTATGGATGAAATCAATGCTAAACAACTACAACACAGTTGTATCAGTGCCTTGTACTGTATATTACATCATGGTAAACTGCAGGCATTTAAAATTGAGCTACATGTTTATCGGTAGGTACTGGTAGTGACTCAATCCCAGATGTGAGAGAGAAATTGAAATATTCAATGCTACGCAAATCATGTTTTAACAAATCATGTTATCAATGGCATGAAAAAGCAGTAAAAAAGCAGTGCATTTTTTGTGTTAAAACAAACCATTTCCCCTGAAAACCTAGAATACGAAGCACACCAAAAAACAAAACACTTCTTTGTTTGGCTTGTGTCATGTAAAACGTGCTATATAAATAAATCTGATTGATTGACTGATTGATTGTATTTCTACTCCCCAGATGTTCATGGACAAGAAGCAGGTACGCGAGATGTGGCAAACGCAACTCCTCAAGTTTGAGAACATGCACATTACAGAGCTCTCTACCAAGCTGGTAGAGAGCGAGAGGAGATCAGCATGGTATCGCCAGGAGATCACCAAAATGCAGAACAGCATGCAGGAGATCACCAAGATGCAGAACAGCATGCAGGGGTGCACGAGCCACAAGATCATCAAGCTGTTGGAGAGCCAGGTGAGTTACCTTGAAGAAAAAAAAAAAAACATGGCAAGAATGTATGAAGATTATATACTTTCAAATTTGAAGCCTGTTAACTTCAAGAGGATGTAATCAGAGCAGTATAACTGGACCACATACCACTTTAACATAACCTTTAATTAGAGCAGCATAACGTATTTTGATGTGGCCACGCGTCCGCTCTGCCCTTTATCTCAGTAGGCAGAGCGAGACGCGATTGCCAGTATGAGATATAACGTAAGGTTATCCTATAATCCTAGTTATATGAATACTGGCTGAGCGTCTCGCTCTGCCTACTGAGATATCATAATCTCCAGCACCTACTGTGCCCGTGGAAACTAAACACATGCACCCACCTGCACGTGACCACACCACTCCCGTGCGTGCCTCTACAATAGGCAGGAAGTGGTCACACTTACACCCTTCCAAGTTCGAATTCGAAACATCCAAGGGACCTCAGGGCGCTGAAGAGCGAGACGCTCAGCCAGTATTCATATAACTAGGGTTATAGGATAACCTTACGTTATATCTCATACTGGCATCACAGAATCGCCTGCTATCGGCCCGAATAGACAGACACTCTGACCGCACCGAGAGAGCACACGGCTCACCCACGCATTTAGCGGAGGTGATGACCAAAAGGAACGCGGTTGTAAGACAGACGATCCAATGGCGCCTGCTCAAGAGGCTCAAACGGGGCCCCCAACAGCCTTTCCAGAACAGTTGGAGGTCCCGAGACAGAGAACGTTCCACAGGCTTGAGACGCCGTGCGCCAAGCAGGAAACGTCCCACGAGAGGGTGGCAGAACAGTGTTCTGCCCTCAAAGCCCACATGACAAGAAGATATAGCTGCGGCCCCTCGCTCTGGAGACGGGGGGAGCGTACTCCTCCCTGTCTGTTGACATACGACGCCGACGTTGTGCTGTCCGTCCTGATCAGAACATGCTCGCCCATCACATGATGGCCGAGCTGTCCGAGGACTAGAAGCACTGCCTTCAATTCCAACACATTGATATGTAGTGCAGACCGGGCAGCATGGTCCTTGCCAGCTGCCCCCTACTGCGTCGGTCCGACACATCCCCCCCATCCCATGAGGGAGGCATCGGTGAAGACCATGACGTGTGACAGCCTGCTGCCCATGGGGACCCCGCTGGTGAGGGCCCCAGGCCCCCCCCAGAGGGCGAGGTCCCCCAGTACTGACATGGGAACCTTCAGCTGCTTCCACTTGACTCTATTTTACCACTAAAAAACCCACCTCTGTATCCTCCTCATGAAGAGGAGGCCAAGAGGGACCACAGCTTGAGCAGATGCCATAATACCGCGCAGGCGTATAACGGTCAGCGCCGTAACCGTCCTGCCAGGACGGAACCTCCCGAGCGCGCTGAGAATATTCTCTCGCCGCCGCTCTGAGAGGGATGCCCACATAGACCTTGAGCTTAGAAATAAGCCCAAGTACTCCACCCGTTGACTGGGAAGAGGAGTACTCTTCTTCCAGTCTACAGCAAAACCCAGGTTGGTGAGGAATTCCACCACCTGCCTGGTATGAGACCTGGCGATCTTCTCTGACCGGCCGAGGACCAGAACTTCGTCCAGGGTAGAATCAAATTCGTATCCCCTGACGACGCAGAGGCCCCAGCACGGTCACCACGCACTTGGTGAAGATGCGAGGAGCCAGAGAGTAGCCGAACGGCAGCCTCTGGTACTCGTACCCTAAGCCCTGAAAAAGGAAGCGTAAGTATGTCCTAGGAGGGAAGATCGGGATGCGAATACGCATCCTTCAGGTCTATGGAGGTGAACCAGTCTCCCGCCTGACAGCGCTTAACAGGTGGGTGATTGTCAACATTCTGAACCTTCCATGGGACAGGTCCAGTATGGGTCTGACCCCCCCCCCCCTGATTTCTCGGGCACCAGAGAATATCGGGAGTAAACGCCGCTCATTGCGTTCTCCCATGGGACCACAACGATGGCCTGCTTCGCCGCCAGAGAACGAATCTCCTCGGCCAGGGCTGTCACTGCCACGGACTCTGACAATAGAGTCTGTACCAAACCCAAAAACGGAGGGCGGGGGTGTGCAAACTGTAACACAAGCGCCGCCCTCAGCGTTCTCTCCATCCACACCGACATATGGCACTACTGTAGCCATACGTGGTAAAAATTCCAAAGCGCCCCCGCCGCCAACCGTCGCTGGTCCGCTAGGAATCGTAGATAGGTGCCCCGGTCCCTCCCACTGTGCGTTGTCAACCCTGGACTTGCCAACCGCACAAGCAGGGTGTCTCGCGGAGCCGGGAAATCGCACCCTGACTCTACCAACGAGGCAATCGCACCCAAGGGGGGGACCCCGACAGAAGGGGCGGTCTGATACGGGGGGAGCGGCCATCACAACAACAACAAACAGACATTTAAAAAACACCTTAAAAATCATATAAGAAAGAGTGGTACTGTCAGTTAAGTAAACATAGTGGGTGATTGAGAAGATGGATATGTGTGATTGTTGAACTTAGATTTTTAATATATTTGTATATTGTATTGAGATGTATTGTTGTGCTTTAAGTGAAAATATATGCCTTGAAACATGATTGAGTAGATGGGTATGTGTGATTGGTGAATTTAGATATTTTATTATATAATATTTTTAGGTGTTATTGAGGTGTATTGTTTTATTGTATTGTATTGTATTAATTGTATTCTATTGATTTTATTGATTTGTGTGGACCCCAGTAATAGTAGCCTATGCCTGTGGCAATGGCTAATGGGGATCCGAATAAACTAAACTAAACTAAACCCCTAGTGACATAGGCTCCCCCGCTGAGCATCTTCCCAGCTTAGCTTGCTGAGGACAGCCTGCTCTGCAGCTGGACATGCATGGTGTGTGGTCCCCACGCTGCCCGATAGGCACACACACCGTAGCCCTGTAGTGATATTACTACCACCCAAATTACGCGTGCCTGACTGACCACCGCGGGATCGGAAGTCCAGACGGCCTGGCGAGGGCGTTCTGGGGGAACCCACGCTGCAACCTCCTGGGCCTAGGATTCCCCCTCTGACAAAAATGTTTAGATACAGGTAAACCTGCTCCGTCGACAGACACAACACCAGGCTCACCAAACACAGATGCAGGACGTGTGGTGTGGGAGCCGCCTGACAGCACAGCATTCTCATAGACAGACCCAGGCCTAGCTAGCAACTGGGTGTCAGCCCCTGTCCCCATGAGAAGTGATATGTGGGGCCGCTTGCGCTTCACTGGAAGAACGCGGGCCGCAGCCAAAGGGGACAAATCAGAGCAGGGGGGAGTAACCGGAGAGCGTGCTAGACACAGCTAGATGGAAACGGTTTTTCAGGGCGTGCCCATCTAATATAGCCGATCCCTCGGCCGCCGAGGCTGTCGGCCTTGTGACCACCTGTTTTCTTTGTGTCCAGGTTATCTCAGGCGGGGGAAACATGGCCGCTTTGATGGATTACAATCCTCATTTAAAGGTAGGGGATCCACCACAGCTTGCCCTGTATTCTCCTGCTGCTCTTCTCTACTTCTACACCAGCCAGGCACTCGTGGAGTGTTCTCCATGGACGGTGGTGTCAGGTCCAGCATCGCCTTTGCCATCTTTTTCCTTTCCCTGTAACCTCTGGATGCAGCCTTCCACTTGTCTCTCTGTTTCTTTTTTCTCCCTCTCTGATAGCTCATCTGACTTCACATATGGAATTGTGTCCTGTTATTTTCTTCTCTGGTAGCAATAGTGTATAATATCATACTGATTCTGGTGGGCTAAATTACACACAAACCTAAATTCAAGATATAACAGAAAAGGTCATTTCTAATCCTACTAACATGACAGTTTGAAATACACCAGAGAAAGATATACTGCATGTTACTTATAGGTTTTGAATGTATTGCTTTGAAGGTAGATTCATGGCCTAGTAATTCAGTTGTGATTGTGATTTATAGACCCACCTCTGCTGAATCTGGAGCTTTTGATAAATTGGCAGATTTTATTTCTCAATATAGTAAATCTGAGAAATCTTGGGTGATTTTAATCTAAATTGGTTGACTAAGAAGTGGGGACAGAATGGGTTGGAGAGTGATAGGCAACCTTCGGAACGAAGAAGCCACCTAATGATGATGAATGTGTCTGATTATTGGACAGAGATGTGCGGTAATCTCAGAGCTTAGAGTAGACGACAGAGTACAGCAACTTGCAATGGGCCTGGTCTACAAGATACACTACACGACCAAGGTACCCATGTACATGTTAAAATACTTCCCAAAGGTCAGTGAATACCACGATCACAACACCAGAGGGAGCTCCACAAATCATGTTAAACCCAGATTCGGCTCAAACAAGGGTCTAAACACGTTTCGTAATTATGCCACATCAATGTGGAACGCCCTACCCAAAGCTGTAAAGGAATGTGAATCACTACCCACTTTCAAAACCACTCTCAAAGAACACCTACGGGAGACTGCAATTCGAAACTGGCCCCTGTAAATGTCCTAACCCAACCCCCTCCAATGTACAGTAAATTACCAAGTATGGTTTTGTCAATATTCCAATGTACAATTTTGCTTGTACAGTTGTACAGTGTCCCCCACCCACCCCTCCTACCCAACCCCCCCCGCACCCCACCCCACCCACCCAACCACCTCCAATGTACAGTCTCCCCCCCCCCACCCCACCTACCCAACCTCCTCCAGTGTACAGTTTCTACGTCAAATGTATATACTCTCTTTTCTAGACTCTTTTTGTATCAAACAGTACTGTATTTGCAAATCTGGTATGACATAAATGTATAGATGTAGCAGTACTGTCTATCTCTATGTCGTGTATGTCATATGTTATGATGAATTGAAAATGGGGGACCCTGATGTAAACTAGACAAAAGTATTTCTCTGGTCTGCATCCCCTTAACAATTGTATGTATTGAGTTGTACTGTACTGTACCCATTCTGCAATCTGTTAATAAAGTTGTCAATCAATCAATCAATCAAACCTAACCCAATTACTGATTACCCAGCCTACCAGGCCTAATTTAACGTGATTTGAAGTCAACTCTAATAGATCTGATCTTATCCAATAGGAGTGATACAATTGTTGCTTCTGGTGTCTTTGACCTTGGAATAAGGGACCTTTGCCCCATAGCCTGCATTAGGGATAAGTGACTAAAGAAAGTTAAATCGTGAGTTGTTGTCAAGAGACACTTTAGTCTCTGTATAGTTCTATAGTTAGTTAGACCTATAGTTTTGTCTATAGGCCTAATACCTTTCCCCTACATTCCTCACTATAAATCTCTGTTCTCTCCAGTGTGAGCTGTGAGGGGAACAACATGTCACCTGGTGAAGAGAGACACAGCTTGAACCGGAAGAGTCCTATATGAACAAATATATGTCTGGATCAAATCGTCAATAACATGATTTTAACATTCTTTTGCTTTTGGTTGTTTCCTTAACAGCGTGCAGACCTTAATTCCACTGGGTCTGGCTCCCTGCAGCAGCAGCAGCAGCTTGAAGAGGCTCACGCGACCACAGAGTCCACTGGGTCTGGCTCCCAGCAGCAGCTTGAAGAGGCTCACAGGACCACAGAGTCCACTGGGTCTGACTCCCTGCAGCAGCAGCAGCAGCAGCTTGAAGAGGCTCACGCGACCACAGAGTCCACTGGGTCTGGCTCCCAGCAGCAGCTTGAAGAGGCTCACAGGACCACAGAGTCCACTGGGTCTGGCTCCCTGCAGCAGCAGCAGCAGCAGCTTGAAGAGGCTCACGCGACCACAGAGTCCACTGGGTCTGGCTCCCAGCAGCAGCTTGAAGAGGCTCACAGGACCACAGAGTCCACTGGGTCTGGCTCCCGGCAGCAGCAGCAGCAGCAGCTTGAAGAGGCTCACAGGACCACAGAGTCCACTGGGTCTGGCTCCCAGCAGCAGCAGCTTGAAGAGGCTCACAGGACCACAGAGTCCACTGGGTCTGGCTCCCAGCAGCAGCTTGAGGAGGCTCACAGGACCACAGAGTCCACTGGGTCTGGCTCCCAGCAGCAGCTTGAAGAGGCTCACGCGACCACAGAGTCCACTCGGTCTGGCTCCCAGCAGCAGCTTGAAGAGGCTCACTGGACCACAGAGTCCACTGGGTCTGACTCCCAGCAGCAGCAGCAGCTTGAAGAGGCTCACGGGACCCAGACCACTGGGTCTGGCTCCCGGCAGCAGCAGCTTGAAGCCAAATCATCAGGAAACTGCTTTTGTCGGGCCTTCAAAGGTGTTTTTATGTGTTTTTGCTGGCTTTGTTTGCCGGATTCATAAGAGAGCCCACCACCAGAGCCACCACCAGAGAGCCACCACCAGATAGCCTCTTACCCCACTAGATGGCGGGCAGAGTGTGTCTAAACTGAACTTGATTGTTCTGCGTCGAGAGAGGACACAATTCTTTGTGTGTGATATCTAGTTATTATGTTAAGTCAAAATACGTTTGTTGGCAGCTGTATTTGTGGTCATCGTTTTTCGTAATCTTACATTTAAATTAAATGTTTGCTCATGCATATCTTTGGACACACATAGCTGATAAATCAATAAGAATTCACATACGGGGATTAAGGACCCCCCAACATGTCAACAACGGAGGATGAATCTGACTGGAATGCTAGCTATGTCTGGATTATATGCATTGAAACTTAAAAGACAGTAAATACTATTGTATTAAAACGTTCAAAACTATGTTCAATTTGTGTATTGTTTTGTTACTATAAGATTGTATTTCGCACTGTATTAAGCCATACCGACGTCACAGATGATCTTGCTAGCCATTAGCTGGTTAACGTGATATTAACGTTAGATCTATCCGACCACGATTTGATTCCAAGTTTATTACATACCTCACTTTGTTGGTCTCTCACAAAAGTCTTTCTCTGGTCTGCATCCCCTTAACAATTGTGTGTATTGAGCCGTACTGTATTGTACCATTCTGCAATCTGTAAATACAGTTTTCAATCAATCAATGTCAGATGTCCTCTCCATAAAAAAAAAGATTGAATTGCTCAGAATTTTATATTATGTCCCCAATAGGACATAATAATATTAATATTATTCCCCAGTATGACACAATAAACACCCAATGAATGCCCCCCCGCCCCCCCCCCCCCCCCCCCCCCGAGAGTCCAAAAGGTTACATTGAATAATTTTCCCACAGTTTGGTATGGGGGGATGGGGGTATTCAGTGGGAAAGATGGAGTGCTACATGCACGTGTGTAATTCTTGCAAGGAACCTAGCAAGATTATACAATTTTCAGAGACAAGTTGGTTGAAATGTATTAACAGTTCGTTGCATGTGGGCTAATTTAGATGGCCCAGAAAGCAAGATTGCACAATTGGCTGTTAAAACATATAACATTGATGAGAACAGCCCAATTCCAGATGTGCGAGCTAATAAAGGCTACCACAGAGAATGCTATATGCAATTTGCTAATATAATGAACATAGCCCCGCAAGAGGAAGGCAAAGTTGACAAAGACCACAAAAGTTTTACCAAAAGCAATTTATTTTAAACATGATACGTGATTAATGTATTTTTTTATTTATTTTTTACTGGACTGGCCCTGTAATTTGCCCTTCAGGTGAAAACTAGCAATATGGGTGTAAGAAAATGTGTATTAATCCTGTAACATGGGCACAGCATCTATGAGTCAAGGTCAGATCTAGCCTGGAATAGAGAACAGAATGTTGAGAGTCGTCCCCGGACAGCTTCTGTGAGAGGATGACCATCCTTATCCCCCATGTTCAAAAGTTGAGCTCTGCAGATTAGCCTGGCCCCACTTCTATCCAGAACAATATATAGAAGGGGACTGCACATTGTTTATTCACTGTGCTGTTTCACCATGGCCTCTCGTTCAATCATGATATTCATTGTTTTGGGAAATACAGGTCCTAAGTGCAGTTGCCACTCTGATAATGGTTCTGGATATGGAGCAGGGCCAGAGTCACCTCAAGAGCTCAATCTTTGAGCTTGCAAGATTACTATAGAACCCTCAGGCTAGGGTTAGATTAGGCCTCGAATATATCTGTAGTGTGGTCCAGGGTTGAGCATCTGGGGAAACATAAAAACAATCAATACATTTTGGAGCATTGTCACTACAATAGATAACGTTATTCATCACATTAACTATCTATGCCCCCCCCACATGTTTCCCTTTAAAATGTAGAAGACGCAGAGGGACACACAGCAGAACACGATACAGCACCACCAAAGAGTAGACTCCTCCGCTCAACGACAACTACCACCACCAACAAAGAAAAACCACATCTCCTTCCTGTCCAATGTGTAATATGCAGACGTGAGAAATATTTCACAGAAAGTCACAGTCGGAAGAAGGTCAAGGAGAGTCTTACAACATGTGAAACACTGACAGCTGGTAGGCTGTGTGATCCAGCAGAGGCCCGCAAAGATGAGCACCTGCTCCACCATATACGTGGGGTGGATCTGGTTGCTGCAGAGGCAAAGTACCATTTCAGATGTTACAGAGATTACACAGTATTTATGTACAAGAAAAACAACAGCACAGGGACCATCCTATATCAAACAGGATACAAGCACTTCTGTGAAACAGTGGTGGAGGAGAGGTTATTAAAGAAACGGAAGGTGCTCAAGCTCTCAAAGTTAACAGCCCTGTTTAAGAAATCTGTACTTGACACAGATGGCATTGACATCTCTTACAAATCTGCTTTCTTGAAAGTGAGACTCCAAAACTCCTATCCTTTTCTGAAGTTCCAGAAGCTGTCAAGACATGACTTTGTCTATGTTGAGGATTTGACACCACATGAAGTAGTCCACTCTGAAGTAGCCAAGACTGCAGCAACAACATCATCATCATCATCATCATCATCATCATCATCATCATCATCATCATCATCATCATCATCATCATCATCGGAATTATCATCAGATGAGGATGACACAAGAACAACTGAAAAAGATGACACATAAAACAAGACTCCTGTTCCATGCAGCCATGACACTGAAAGATGACATGTTGCAGAAGTGCTAAACAACCCCTAAACTCACATGGCCACCAACAGCACAGCAACTTACGATGTCAGCTGCCTCAAATATGATCCCAGATACGCTCTTCAATTTCATCGCCTGGACAACAGGAGTGACAACAGATCCCTCTACTGAGAATGAAAGAGTGAGAGTTAGTGTAGAGGATACTCCGAAGATAGTTGCAGTAGGCCAGGATGTGATGAACCTCACAATGAAAGGGAGATGGCTCATGCCCAAACACTGTGCATTAGGCATGGCTGTTAGACACATGACAGGATCAGCTCAGCTGATTGGTGTCCTGAATGGGCTTGGTCACTGTTCTGCCAGCTCACAGGTGTTAGAACACGACACAGCTCTAGCACAGCTACAAATACAAAGAGGTGACACCTACATCCCACAAAACATCAACGTAAAGCTGCAAGCAACTCTGGTTTGGGATAACAATGATTTTGGAGAGGAAACACTGTCTGGCAAGGGGACAACGCACAACACCAACGGCATAATCATTCAAAAAATAATTCCATGTGATGCACCCACCACTAACCCTGACAATCAGGTACTGAGAACAAGAAAGAGGAGTCTCGAACCACCCCCTGCTCATCTTGAGACGTACAACAGGGGAAAGCGGACAGGCCCAGCCCTTTTTGGGAAAGAAGTCCCACTAGAGCTAGAGAGCCACATACTAACCAGGAAAGCAGCCCAGACAGACAGTGCCTACTTCCTGATGAAGACAGCAGTCCATGACAATGTCCTACCTTGATGGACTGGTTTCAACACATTCCTCCATGAAGGTCAGATTACAACTCTAACCAACATTGGGTACCTCCCAGTGATTGATGCAAGTCCTACAGACCTGGGAACGGTAGAGACCATCCTAAAGAGGTCAACAGAAATCGCAGACAAATTACAACTTCAGGAGGTAGTCCTAGTCTTTGACCAAGCCATCTATGCTAAAGCTCAGGAGATACGGTGGGGGAAGAACACATACAAGGAGAGGCTTACCATTCGAATGGGTGAGTTCCACACATGCATGGCTTTTCTCTCCTGTATTGGCAAGTGTTTTGGTGATGCTGGCTTACAAGACATCCTGATCGAGGCTGATGTCATCGCTGCTGGATCTGTTGGAGGAGTTATATCAGGTCACCAATACAACAGAAGCATTCGGAGCCACAAGTTGACATGTGAGGCACTACACAGGCTACGATGGAAAGAATAGCTGGAGACCCTACCTCAAGACTGTCGGGAAGCCTTTTTAACATTTGCCACCGATCTCCGGAGAGCTTTTGTAGTAAATTCCCACAGACTTTATACAATAATTAGAGGTTATTGTAGCACAATACAATGAGATTGATTGTCTGAAAGGAGGAGGAAAGATTCATACTTGATAGAATGGTTGGTCTCCTCATCTGGCTTAATGCAGATGAAGAATAAAACGTGTACGCCAGACAAACCAGAATTGTAGTTCAACTCAGCTGATTTATTTGATTAGAGCCAGGAGTCCAAGGTGAATAAAAGGTTGACTTCTACATACAAAAGATGATCAGATAATATTTAACAGCTGTCTGTTGTACAGAAATATCACAATCAGGTTTGCATCTTCAAACCTAAATACTGCACATCAAACAGTCACTTGGTTAACATAATTTGAACATACATGGTTTACTGTACACATTATACATGAGTAAATCTGGTTTACAGATCAGGGATCTGTACAACATTACTCTAATCTATAAACAACCATTTGGTGTTTCCCATGATTTTACTCACGTAAAATGCAATCAGCTCACAGTTGTTTCTGGGTGGTTCAGCGGTGGGGGAGCCCCCAGACCCCTCTAGTTGGGTGGTTCCGGCCTGAGAGCTCCTGAATAACCCTATGTAGGGCCTTATATCCTATCATTTCTAGCCAATAATACATATAGCTGGTCCAATCATAGGATCCACAGCCATGTGTCCTTGTGGGCGCTGGCAGCCCCCCCCCCTGGGGTTGTGGGGACGTGATGGGACAGACAGAAGGGGCCCATCGGTGGCCCACGTCCGTGTGATCTTTTGCTGAGATGAAGGGACCTGGCTTGTCTCACGAGGGGGGGTGTGACATGATCGCTTTAACCCTTTGGTATGGCTATAGATGTCTAATATCATCCAAGTACAGTCAGTGCTTTCTAAGACTGATACCAGACATCATATGAGACCTTTTGATACTAAACAGTTGATTAATCGATTACTTTGTTTGTGAGTTAGTGTCCATGCTTCAACAAGTCTAAACTGGTCTGCCCTGTGGTCAACCCAGCTTTCTCTGATCAGCATTTACATATAGTCAGTTCGAGAAGGTGTCGTTTGTTCTCTAATTTAGTCATTGCTTGAGTGGGGGTTGAAATAACTGTTGCAGCTGTTATCTGATGCAGCTGTCTCAACTGACAGTTGAGACTGTTTAGCCACTCAGTCCACTCTGCTATTGAAAGGTACATCTGGCTTTACATTTATGGTTCTCTAATTTATTCACACATATTAATTATGAAATTCATCGTCAATATTTACCACATTTCCCCACTTTGACAATTCTCATTGTCACATACTGTATATTGACTTGATTTTCTATACATACTAACCATACAATATAATAATAAAAATCATTTTTTCTTCAAATTTCTCAATTTTTCTTTTTTCTCATATTTTTTCTTTTTCATTATTCTTTGGTACATATCATCAATTAGTTTCTTCTTGTCTTCTTCTTTTCTCCCCCACATTCCCCTGACTATGGCCCCCTCCCGGGGAATCCTGGTGACCCCTTCATCCAGATCCCCAATTAAACTATTCTGCCTTTAATGAAACAGTGTTTACCACCTACTATCATCAGGCTTTGTTCCTCTGGGCTCACAGCCAGAGGCTTATTTGTTGAAAACAATTAAAACAATGTAATCTAAACATTACACATTAAAGTAAAACACAATTTTTTAAAATTATGGTATCCGTTGACATGACCTGTGGAGACACAGAGATTATTCTTCATTCTTTCATACATTTTGCTTCTCCTCTCCTGTTAATTCTTTTTCCAAGTCAGCCCAATCACATTCTGCACAATCAACTCAGTTGGTCTTCTCACCTCTCCCCCCTTTTATGAACATCCCTATGGACATAAACCTTACCACCTCCGCGCACAGACGGACAGGGAGGGAGGAGCATCACGCAAGGGAAAAAAAATTTCACCATATCGGCCATAACCTACACCTTACTTTTTACTCTACCTATGTGTATGTGTTTAGTTTAGTACTCTTGCGTTGTGTCATAATCTATACCAGTTGTTACCGTTCAGTCACTTCCCGTCCAACACACCAATCAATCACACAGAGGCCCTTGTTCAACGCTTTGGTTGCACAGTCTCCGACCGTTTTCGCCCCCCCCCCCCCTCCACCCCATGTCGGCCAGCCTCAGCTGAAGCCACTGTTTTTAGGCCTGGACCTCGTCATATTCTGTCCCATGACTGTATTTCCATGGATCTACAGACGAACGACTCCGTCAGTCTGGAGGTATGTCTCAACCTCCGGCCTTTGTATTCGGGGCTTATATTGAAGGAGGGGTAGAGTCCCAAGCGACCTCTCTTCATAATCCAACAATCTCCCACAGGAACTGACTGAACGGGTCACACCATCGTGTCATAATCTAATGAAATGTATTCCTACACATTTTCCCCATGATCCCCCACTTGTGATGGTCCATCCTCCCTCTCCGCCTGAACTGCAAGGGAACAAAAACACAGAACAAATTTTCCTTATACAACATGTCAAATATTCCTCAAGAGAAACCAAATGTTTAATCATTATGCAAAACGTAATGGGACCACTTAACTGCCATTGATCTGATCCAATGTATCTCACGCTCCAACCGTCCTCTCCCCAGATCATAGAGAAACAACAAACAAAACGCAAATAATCAAAAAAACATTCCAACAGATGTCACATGTAGACCACCTCAATGGCTATTAAAAAAGAAAAGAAAAGAAATTTAAAACCCTTCAAGCCAGCACAGTCACCCTCTACAGGCTCCATTCACACCCATTCAGGCCACACAATCACAGATAAAAATAGAAAAGAAATCCAAAAATTTAAATTCAATACCTCATCCCTACAAAACATTCAACAGAAATCAAATCAAATGCAGTAAAACAAATGATATGAAACAAATGATAATGGTATAACCCAAGTGGTTCGATACACTCCTTACCTAAACACATTTTGTTATTTTTAAGACTAGTCTCACCTTAAGTGAAAGCTAAGTTGCGTGTGTGCATGCATGTGTGACCAAATTGTGTGAATGTGTGTCTGTGTGTGTCTGTGTGTGTGTGTGTGTGTCTGTGTGTGTGTGTGTGTGTGTGCGTGTCTGTGTGTGTGTGTGTGTGTGTGTGTGTGAATGTGAATGGGTGTGTGTGTGTGTGCCTGTGTGTGAATGGGTAGACAAAGCCTCCTTGCCCCCATCCCCCGCTCAATCATTCACTAAAGGACATCTCAATCTCACACATACATACAAAAATTAAATTTAAATAAAAAATACCATCTGTACCAGCTCAACCAAACTCCACTCTCACAGTGCCACAACACATTCTCACAATTCAACATCATCCACGCCTCATTCATATTATAAACATATATCTCTCTCATACACTCGTTAATCAACCACAGACCGACAATGGGTTAGTTCCCCTGCGCTCATCTCTTCTACTCTCTCATCTGGCTACACTCATCCCTGGCTAATACAATTCACACTTAATTTCTACACTCTTACCCTCACTTCAAAGATGGACTGGACCCATCTTAAATTTAGAACCATCCCTGCCGTCCAGTGCACAGACAGTTTCAAATTATTCCCTTATCAACCAGTTAACTTTCATAAGTCATAACCCCAAATGAATGCCACTTTCTTGATTGTCTCACTCACTTAACCCAGCTGTGTCCTGTATTAGCTCGCTTCCTGTCTCAACATTTCCCCTGTCATAAAAATAACTGCCTCCTGCATCTTCACCTCTGACCCTCTTTTGCTGCATCTAATCTCACTCCATCCTGTCATAAAAGAACAAACAGCCATTGTAAACAACCGCTGTACGTCCTGACCCCCCTTGGGCCTATTGGCCCGCCTCAAAAGGATTCCTACCCCCCTGGGTAATACAACCCTTCATCTGTAAATCATTAAACGGTTAATCACACTTCTCATCTTCCCAGAGGCAAGCGCCCCCAGGTTTTTGAATTAATAAAATTATTAAGGATTAATAAAACACTCATGTCAAAATTTGTCATCTTCAGCAAGCCTCCATCAATAAATTATCCTACAAGTCGAAGGCTTGTGTCAACACTTTAACACTATATCAAAGATTTTAACAATCTAAAACAAGCATAAACACATGTCCTAACCATATCAACAGTGTATTAAAGATTTAGCAATCTAAAACAAGCATCAGTAAATTATCCTGCTTCACAACCGGGCTTGTATCAAATTCCACTACAAAAACATTTAGTAAATAATATAAACATTATCCTATTTAAACCTCCAGTGTTATTAAAGCTATAACAAGTATCAACCTCTGACATTTCAACATCAATGCATTCCATACAAGCATCTTAATACAAGCTACATAAAACAAAGCATCATTATTCCAAGCATACAATTGTACATGTTACACAAATTTAAAAAACTGGAAATGTCCATCAACTCTAATTATCATACATGTAGGCATCCTCCATCTCAGCATAACTTCTGTAGTGGTTAGTCCTAAATGCTCCTTTCTTCATACACATGTGATAAATTGATTTTACTGCAAGCATTGTGTAACTCTAGTGTAGAGCCATTTTCCAAATTCAGCCTATAACTACTCTCAAACTACCGTTTATATCATGTATGCAATAAAAGTTATGATGTATTTTAACACGGGTGACTGAATTTGCAAATCTGTTATGTAGTTGCAGCAGTACTGACTGACTATCTGATGAATTGAAACTGGGGGACCCTGATGTAAACAAGACAAAAGTCTTCCTCTGGTCTGCATCCCCTCAACAATTGTGTGTATTGAGCTGTACATATCTCTAATCAATCCCTATACATGTTACCGCTTCCCCTGCTTACACAAAAATACAATGCACAATATACAAACACCGCCATATTACATAATGCAGAATACCCTCTTACCCGTTTCTATCCCCTGAGCGAACTATTCCGAATGCACGAGACCTCATCCACGTTGTACCGCGCATGCGCAGTGGCAACCGAAGCGGCTGTTAACGTTGCTATGACAACCAAGGTCTGCCACGACAACATAATAACCTGCCACGATATTCATAATCTGCCACGACATTTATCACGTTTCTTTACCCCTTCCCCAACATCTTTCTCAAAACTCGAAACGTAACATATGCCGCCCCCCAAACGCCACAAAACAACGGCATGCAAGCTAACTAGCTTTAGCCAGCTCTAATGCGACGTTCAAGGCCCTCACGGGAACCGTGCCTTTCAAGATCCGTTCATCCACGCAATTCGCTCAGTACCATCCAAAGCATAAACAATTCACACAAGCCTAAAATAGCCAACCACTCTAACAGAAAATAATTTTTAAAACATTCACACCAACCAACGCCGCACACATAGTTCAACACGAACCCTTTCTCCTACCTTCTCCGCCTCACTCCATAGCACCGCGAACGTTACATACTCTCCACAACACCATGACGTCACCAAGCAGCGAATCCTCAATATCATTTACCACGTTACCGCATTAATAATAACCCTCAAAACGGCCACAATTTTGCCACCCTGCGTCTCAACCGCCTCTTACTTGTAATCGCCGCCACAGTGTTTAATCAATTCTCTCATAACGCCATCGTAACGTCCCCAGCTTCACAGCGGACTTTTCCACAGAGCTAGCCAGCTAGCCCCAACCAACAGCAGGGACTCGCCTCAAACATAATATGTCCGTTGGTCATTAAAATATCATAACAAAACCATTAAGTACTTATCAGCCAGTTCGACCGAATCGTTTTTGTATCACAGCGAACGTAATTAATCAACAGGCCGGTTTCGCTCAAGAGAACGTACTACGCACCCTGAACACGCCGGCACCCTACATTTCCATTAACTACTACGTTTTAATCCTGCAATCGCACAGACCCCTGCGCTGATCATGCCAGGGTCTAACAACCTTTCACCATACTTGACTCGTATGTTCTGAAATAGTAACAGAACCCTTAGCCCGACGCAATTATGCCCATACTGACCCGTCACTCACGGTCCCCGTCCCGCTATCTGTGACTACAAGCAGGGACACAATGCACCTTGGACCCAGCTCCCCTTCCATTTCAGAACAGTCAAATCTCCTCGTCTTACCTGCGCCCTCTTCCTGAGAATAATTTTAGGGCAATTATATACTCAGAACGCGCCCCTGTCGTATACAACAGAATAACCGTGCTTCCTAGCAAGAAAAGCCTTTTACCTGCCGTCATGCGACGCTATCTTCCACAACATGACCAGATAGTCTGTGCGCCACCACCCTTCTTGGTGCAACTCCCCCGTATAGTTCATAACGTACATTCCATACGAGTTAACTAACCCCCGTGGCCCGCTGGGCCGAGACCGGCCTCCTGTGTCTGAATGAACATACAAACATAAAAAGCCTACGTTTGCATGTTCACTGCACAACAAGCGCGATCGTCATACCTCCGGACACACAAGCTAAGACACCGCAACCCCCAACCCATGCATGCAGAAACCATATTCACCGCGGGCCCCAAACAGTGGCGTACACAACCAACCTCCATCCTGCTCCTCTCCCTCATCCATTCAGACAACAAGCCCATCGTTAATCACTTCAAACGCAGCAACACCCCAGCTCTTCGCCCCGTGTCCCCAACACACAGCAAGATCCAGATATGATACATATTACAAGACCCTACCGCACCTTTCCAGGGGGAGACACGAAGGGTAGGGCAACACGGCACCATTTCTGTAGTAAATTCCCACAGACTTTATACAATAATTAGAGGTTATTGTAGCACAATACAATGAGATTGATTGTCTGAAAGGAGGAGGAAAGATTCATACTTGATAGAATGGTTGGTCTCCTCATCTGGCTTAATGCAGATGAAGAATAAAACGTGTACGCCAGACAAACCAGAATTGTAGTTCAACTCAGCTGATTTATTTGATTAGAGCCAGGAGTCCAAGGTGAATAAAAGGTTGACTTCTACATACAAAAGATGATCAGATAATATTTAACAGCTGTCTGTTGTACAGAAATATCACAATCAGGTTTGCATCTTCAAACCTAAATACTGCACATCAAACAGTCACTTGGTTAACATAATTTGAACATACATGGTTTACTGTACACATTATACATGAGTAAATCTGGTTTACAGATCAGGGATCTGTACAACATTACTCTAATCTATAAACAACCATTTGGTGTTTCCCATGATTTTACTCACGTAAAATGCAATCAGCTCACAGTTGTTTCTGGGTGGTTCAGCGGTGGGGGAGCCCCCAGACCCCTCTAGTTGGGTGGTTCCGGCCTGAGAGCTCCTGAATAACCCTATGTAGGGCCTTATATCCTATCATTTCTAGCCAATAATACATATAGCTGGTCCAATCATAGGATCCACAGCCATGTGTCCTTGTGGGCGCTGGCAGCCCCCCCCCCTGGGGTTGTGGGGACGTGATGGGACAGACAGAAGGGGCCCATCGGTGGCCCACGTCCGTGTGATCTTTTGCTGAGATGAAGGGACCTGGCTTGTCTCACGAGGGGGGGTGTGACATGATCGCTTTAACCCTTTGGTATGGCTATAGATGTCTAATATCATCCAAGTACAGTCAGTGCTTTCTAAGACTGATACCAGACATCATATGAGACCTTTTGATACTAAACAGTTGATTAATCGATTACTTTGTTTGTGAGTTAGTGTCCATGCTTCAACAAGTCTAAACTGGTCTGCCCTGTGGTCAACCCAGCTTTCTCTGATCAGCATTTACATATAGTCAGTTCGAGAAGGTGTCGTTTGTTCTCTAATTTAGTCATTGCTTGAGTGGGGGTTGAAATAACTGTTGCAGCTGTTATCTGATGCAGCTGTCTCAACTGACAGTTGAGACTGTTTAGCCACTCAGTCCACTCTGCTATTGAAAGGTACATCTGGCTTTACATTTATGGTTCTCTAATTTATTCACACATATTAATTATGAAATTCATCGTCAATATTTACCACACTTTCTCTACCGACGACTTTGGAGTCATTGTTGAATCCCAGGAGTTCACAGCAGTCGTTGAAGGCTACGACAGGTTCAACAAAGAACAAGAGAGTAAGACATCCCAATTTTGGAGTTCCTACATTGAAATGGTAGAGGATCTGCTATCCTTTATCAGAGAGACACGAGTGGCAGATTGGAGTCTGCATCTTTCCAGCGTCCGGATCATGCTGCCATGGTTCTTCTCCTATGACAGAATCAACTACAGCAGATAGCTGTCAGCCTACTGGCAGGAGATGAGAATTCTGCAGGACACGCCGAGAATCTACACACAGGTACTTGCAGTGGTGCAGTCGTAATATGGGCCATGGGCCAAGGCCAAACGCCACGTGCACGCGCGCTCCCGCGCACGCGCGCGCGCACGCGCATACATGTTCCCTCGGTTGCGCACAGAACAGATGATACAACTTGTCTCATCCTTCCAGTCGGGAGATCAAGCAACCCCCCACCTACAGGGCTTGTATTTGGTTGTCGGTATCCTATTATTATGCAAAGTCTAGGTGATAAGTGCCGGCGGCCGGGGTATAGGGCGCAACGAGTCATTTTTGTGTGGCCGGCCGGCACTTATCACCTAGACTTTGCATAATAATAGGATGCGCGTACTTCTGCCTCAGTGACGAAGCCCAAATGTCGTTTGACCGCGTATGCCCAGCACTGCACCCCTGGGTACTTGTCTTATACAACATGCACCCTGCCTATACAACAATACAATAATAATAACAATGTAAAACTTTATAGTTGAATAATGATTAGTCATTTCTCTGCCTATTAATATCCAAATCAGTCATTGTTTTTAATTATATTTAATTGTATAGGTACAGTCAGGTGACTGGGTGGCACAGAGACAGCAGGTTTACGGGTTCGCAGGCACTGCATGTGACCAGACAATTGAACAGACAGCGAACAGGGACTCAAAAACCAAAGGTGGACTTACCGGTTTCTCTCTCAACAAAGGTGCGGTCCACAGGTGGACATTGACCCAGCATGAGAGAGCATCCATCACCATGGAACTGAAGGACGTGGCTGGGCAGAACCTGCAGGCAAGACAGAGAACAGAGCTGGAGGAGTCGAGAATGGTATGAGACGAGAAAGATGTTCTGACCATAATGTCCACAATCCAAAGCATGATCATCCCATTCAATGTCACACTGGAAAAAGACAACCTTTACCACATCACATCAGGCCAGGTGGCATTGGAAGCAGTTTCTGATGATCTGTTGAATGGAAAGGAGAGAGGTGAGAAGGCATTTGGCGAATTCTTTAAACAACATCTCCAAACAGATGAGGTGGACTTCCATGCTCCTGTAAAAAAGATGAAACTCAAAACCTTCAAGGACACAGCAACATCAAGTGTTACCAAGGTGAGAGGCAAGGAGATGGCCCTCAAAGCAGACAGAGACCTCTTCGCCAGGCTTATAGTTGTGGGAACAGTCAGGAAGATTGACATCAGGGAAATGTTAGTCTACAGTCTGGGACCCTTCCCTGCAGCCATAGCGAACATGGATGGCTCTATGGTGAAAACTGATAAAGCCAAGTTAATGCACTTTCTCGAGGGATCAGTAAATTCACCCGCCACAGTTGAACTCCCTGATGGCTCAACCTGGGTGTGTGATGCAATGGCTCTGATACAGGCAATGAAACCTCAAGATACATTTGGAAGATTTGCAAACAGCGTACTATTGAACCTCATCAACCCAGCCAAAGCAAGTAAATCCAAAGTGGTGCATTTTGTCCCCGACATGTACAAAACACTGAGCATAAAGAACGCAGAGAAAAGCCGACGAGCAGCAAGAGGATGTCAGCTGACTACAATATATTCAGCTGACCAGAAAACACCAAAAACAATGGTCCAAGTTCTTAGCTTGTGGCGAAAACAAAGAAAACCTACAGCAGTTTCTATTTGAGACATGGTCAAAATCAAGCGAAGAGCAAATTCAAGACATCACTTTGATAGTTGGACATGGGTCTGAGTGCCATGTCATCAGAGTCAACAGCAGTGGCACAGGGGTTGAGGTGTTACCACTACAAACACTGTTTTCAATTAGGGGTGCACCGATATATCGGTCGGGTATCGGTATCGGCCGATAAGTGCCTTGTTGACTGCCATCGGCCTGTCGGCCGATAAGCTCAAATGTGCCGATGGCAGTAGCCGATAAATATCCATCAATTTGTGTCGCGTCAATCTGGTCCACACATTCAAACTTTGAAAAAAGTTTCAGTCAAGTGACCTGCACAATGCTGCCCCCACACACACACGCTACTGCATCAAAGTTACTACTTATGATTAACAAAGGCATTCGTTTTGTGGCATTAACGTTATATAGTTACAAGTTCGATAACATCAGCGTATTTACCCGAACATAGCAAGCATTACTCATTCATATCTCAGTTCCTTCCTTTGCTCAGAGAGCCTGTATTGAATTGTACCCATTCTGCAATCTGTTCATAAAGTCAGACAAATGTATAGAAAAGCTTTTATTATAACATTCGTTGCAGTAAAATCATTATGCCTCGTTTAGTACTCCTGTGGCGAGCGCTGGTAGTCTACTCGTGGGCCGCGGGGAGCTAGCGTTATTAGCTTTGTTGTTGAGCTCTCGTCAAAATCAATGGTGGACTTCCCGGAAGTAAAACATGAATAAGCGCTTGCCGATTGGTGGTAAGAACAGCAGAGGCGGGTGCAAGCGGTGTGACATAATTGGCAGAATCGACTGTCAATCAAAATTGTTCTGTTGCATTGCTTTGGTTGAGAGATAGTGCTCTCTTATTAAAACTAATAAACAAGTCTTGAGCAAGACAAGTTAGTCTGTTATGAAAGCCAGTGAGTATTGTATGACTCAGACTTCAGCAATAATCATGACTCATGAGCATTATAAAATAAAAACACACATGGCATGGTGGAATTAATACCATAAACTTATTTCTTGATGTTTCCTTTTTTTAAGTAAGTAAAGAGGCCTATGTTCATATCGGTGAGCACAATTTGTAACACAAAAAGAGAGACGTGTAGCCTATTTATTTATTTAAGATTTTATTTTATTTTTTTATTATTTTTTAAACAAACACATAAACAAACATGACAACACACGATAAGATATACAAGCATTAGTTGTCAGTGCACATCCAATGAAATCACATTTTAGTTAATTGTCTTATATAGGATATACCCCTAATACCTGTTATCTAAAAACCTACACACATATGCTCCAGCTCGAACCCCCCCCTCCCGGACTCCTCTTTGGATAGTACCTCCATTATCCCTCGCTCATAACCAGACACTACCATTATAAGCTAGCTTTTATTCTCTCCACCACTTCTAACCAAATTGACATTTTGGATTAATTGAGACCCAGAATTCTTGCTGTAGATATTTCTTGATAAATCACATCGAGATATGTAAGAAACCAAACTTTCCGGCACATTTTTTCCGGTTGAAACCAGCGTGATGCGATCAGCTTTTTAGCTACTGTGATACCCGATAAAACCAATCTCTTTAGCTGTGGATTTACTGCAAACTCAAAAACATCATTCAATAGTAATACAGAGGGGTGTACAGGTATATTCCAAGATACAAGTTTTGATAATTGTTGGGTCACATCTTTCCAGAATGTCTTAACTGGTGGGCAGTCCCAATACATGTGCATAAATGTCCCTTCGTCCCCATTTGTACATTGGGAGCATTTGGAGTCTTGTTTAAGACCCATTCTGTTCAGTCTTATAGGAGTCAAGTATGTCCTGTGAATATAGTTAAGATTGATTTGTTGATGGTCCGGGTTCCTTGATGTAAATCGGACATTTGCCCAGGCTCCTTGCCAATCAAAGTCACTTTCCAGGTCTGGTATATCCCTCCTCCAGGCAGAGTCTAGTTGGAGGGTTTCATACGAGGACGTTAGTAATTGATGATAAAAATCTGAAACAAAACCTCTCGATGTCTCTCTTTCATAGAAGAATTTGTGGTATCTGTGGTGTTCAATTGGTATGTCTAATGGAACACTGTGAGACTTCAAACATAGCCGTAACTGTATGTAAAAAAGCCATGTGGACTTGGTGAGATTACATTTTTTGCATATTTCTCCATAACTACAAAAACCCTGTTTGTTAAAAACATCCCCTAATGAGTGTATGCCTTGCTCTTCCCATATAGGGAATCTTATAGGTCGTTTTTCAATTAAGAGTGCCTTGTTATTGAATAAGGGAGTATGATTGTGCCATTTATGTGGGTTAGGATATTTTTTTTGTGTTTCACGCCATATCCGGATCGCATGAGTAATTATGGGGCCAAATTTCCGTTCACAGTGCTTGATTGGTAGTTTAGTGTATGCTATGTCCTTCAGTCTATGTGGGGCTACTATGTTTTCTTCTAATTTTCTCCAGGATATTAATGCTTGGGGATCAAACCATGTTGTCAATGGTCTTAATGTGTACGCCTTAAAATAGTGGAACAAATCTGGAAATGCCATGCCACCGTCTGCTTTATTTCTCTGTGCGGTGGATCTTTTTATATGTGGTGGTTAGTTATTCCAAATAAATTTGTATGTGGAGAAGTCTAATCTTTTCCAGTAACCCTCTGGAGGGGCTAACGGTAGCCTTTGATTTTGTTTTGGATTTTTGTGTAATTGTGCTTCACCGTTTGTCTTATGGTGGGGAATATTTCCACTCCCAAGCATCTAAAATGTTTTACCATAGGTATCTCTCCTGGGAGGGTTATATCTTTTTTTGCAGGGGTGTTAAGTGGAAGGAAAGCCGACTTCGGCCAATTTATCTTAAATCCCGATAAATCACCAAAGTTCTCAATCAACTTGAGCAGATGAGGCAATGTGGTGTTGGGGTTTTGCATGAACAATATTACGTTGTCCGCATATAAACTAATTTTATGTTGTGTGCCCTTGATTACGATTGGTTCTATGGATTGGGATTGTATTATATATTGTGCTAAAGGCTCTAATGATAGATCGAATAGTCCGGGACTAAGAGGGCAACCCTGTCTGGCTGAGCGTGATACCGGAAATATTTTGGAGATGATTGTACCTGTTGTAATCATGGCCGATGGGTCTTTGTATAATACTTTAATCATATCAATGAATCCTTTTCCTAACCCCATCCTTTCTAATACTGCCCATAGATACGACCATTCCAGCCTGTCAAAGGCTTTCATAGCATCCAGGGACAGCATCGCCTTAGGTATGGTGTCGTCCTTGTCGGCATCTAGTACGTGCAGTATTCGTCTTATGTTATCAGTGATCAGGCGGCCTCTTATGAAGCCAGTTTGGTCTGGATGAACTAAAGACGTCATATGCTTTTGTAATCTGATGGCTAATACCTTAGAGTACAGTTTGATATCGGTTCCGAGGAGGCTTAAAGGTCTATAACTACCGCACTCGTTGGGGTCTTTGTCTTTTTTAAGGAGGACTGTTATGAGTGCAATATTGTCATTCTTATGGAAGTTCCCCTCCTTGACTGAGTATAAGATCATATTTAGTAATAAGGGTCCAATTATGTCCCAACAAGAAAGGTACATTTCTGGTGGGATACCGTCTCTTCCAGGAGCCTTACCACTTTGCATTTCGGATATGGCCTTCTTGAGTTCCTCTAGTGTGATCGGTGTTTCTAACTGTTTAGCGTCATCCTCTGACAGTTTAGGGAGAATAATTTGATTAAGATATGTGTCCATTTTGTTTTGATCGAAGGTCGTTTCTGATTTATATAAGTCGGAGTAGAATTCTTTGAATGTATCGTTTATTTTTTCAGGGTCTGTTTCAAGTACTTGTTGTGCTCTAATGGTAGTTATATCTGCAAATTTTGCATTAATTCTTAATCGCATGGCTAATAGGTGACTAGGTTTAGAATCTTGGGAGTACTGCTGTTGTCTTGTGCTGCGTATTTGTATTTCCGATTGTTGTCTGTATATGGCATTGATCTCTATTTTTAGTACGTTAACTTGATTTTCTAGTCGAGTTGAGTTGTTGTATTTTAAAGAATTAAATAACGTTGAGTAAAGCGTTTTCAGCTCAGCCAGTTTTGTGCATTGATTCTTGCGCATTTTGAAGGAAAAACTATCAGTGAAATCTTTGATCATTCCCTTTACCGACATCCATATTATTCTGGGGTCTTGCACCGAGTTTGCATTCTCCCGTAGGAATACTATAAGAGCTTCTTTGAGTTGTGTAATGAATTCCTTGTTATTAAGCAGCATCGAGTTAAATCGCCATCTTGGGGCTCGGGAAGATAGTATACCAAATGTTCCTTTTAGGAGTAAATAACAGTGATCTGATTGCGTTGGGTATCATTTCCACTTCATAATTATCAAATAGTCTCGGGATGCAAAGACATAATCTATTCTGGATAATGTGTTATGTCTCGCAGATCGACAAGAGTACTTTCGGGTCGTGGGATTAAGTGATCGCCATAAGTCATTTACACCTGTAATCTTTGAACAATCCTTTAATGCATTAGATGAATTCTTTTGTTCGCTGGAAAAGGCGAGGTAAGATTTGTCCATCCTTGGATTCCAAATGGCATTAAAATCCGCACCTATTATAAATGAGTAATCGGGAATGTCTAACATTGCATTGGTTAGTGTAGTGAAGAAATCCTCTTCGTACAAATTTGGGGCGTATACCGCTACCAACGCTATTTTCCTGTTCTTGTGTACAATCTTAGCTATAGTTATCCGACCTTCTACATCAGACCATACTCCCTTTAATTCAATATTCAACTTACGTTTAACGACTATGGCTACACCCCGAGTTCTCGTACCAATAGAAGAGTGACTAATATTATGATATGTGTTGTCCGCTAACTTATCTATGTCTTTCTCTAGAATGTGCGTTTCGCTTAGCAGAGCAATGTCCACCTGTTCTTTTTTCATCAGTGTGAGCACGCTTTTGCGTTTGAGTTGGTTATTTATTCCCCCGGTGTTCCAGATCATTATATTCAAACTAGCCATAATCTATACATGTTGTAGTGTAGTTTTTGGTAATGCTTCTGGAG
Organism: Notolepis coatsorum; assembly: GCF_963971535.1. Taxonomy (NCBI): domain Eukaryota; kingdom Metazoa; phylum Chordata; class Actinopteri; order Aulopiformes; family Paralepididae; genus Notolepis; species Notolepis coatsorum. The sequence goes on from NC_140169.1 coordinate 171,266,776, forward strand.
TGCGAGGCAATCATAGATATACATCCAACTAGTGAGGTCCCGTTGAGAGCCGAGCTTAAAAACATACATATATACAAATAAAAATCCCCTTCCCTCCCCTCCCACCGAGAGTCGTACAGGATTGTGTTCCATGAACACAACCTTTGCGTATGACTCCCTCCCTTAAACCACCGGATATCCCAGAATGATCCAATTATCCTTAACATTCCTATGTATACCATAGGATCTAACACTCTAAATTCTACCATAAGTAGAATGTCAACTATGGCTTGGCCACTTTCCCGTTAAATAAAAATTCAAATAAGATAAAACTAAAAATAAAGACCAAAAATAAGCTTCAATTATCATGCCCTAATCACTTACATTTTATATGAACTTGTGTAATTTATAATGAATAATATGGAGGTATTGAACTGAAAAGAGAACCTCAATAAATCAGAGAAAACAGAAGAAAAAAAACAAGTAAAAGGAAGAGAATATTAACTTAGATCTTAAAAGAGCTTTGCTATGCTTAAACATCTAAAGTATAAATTGGAGAAGTAGTGGAAATATTTCCAATTAATAAAAAGCAGTTTTTAAATACGTATATGCAGCATTTCCCCTGGCCAGGGGTGGGCGATGATCCGTTGTGAAGAATGTTATTCCAGCCGGCCGCTGCTGTGATGGTTCTGTGGTTCTGCAGCTAGATGCTGTTGGTTATTCCCCCGAAGGGCTTCTGGTAGTATGTCTGGCCACGTATTGCTGTTATTCCAGAATGTTCCCTATATCAAAGAATGTTTTAGATGTAGATTATTCCAATATGTCGTTTTTACAGTGTTCGAATGTTCCAGTATGTTCTGGAGTGTTGTTAGAATTCCATACTCTTAAAATAAGGATCGCTTCAACGCAGTCCCGGCGCCATGGGCGGGCATTAGGGGGCCTGGCCCGCCCACTGAGTCAGCTGTGCCCACCCTGGCAAAAAAAAAAAAGAAAAAAAAACTATCCAAATCCTTAGTCGGGGACAGCCCTAGTGGGCACTGATGTCAACAACAACACTACTGTACTGAAGCTAGCACGGCACTCTGTGAGAATTCATTTTCTACTCTCAAGAACGTCTTTACAGAACATCGCCTTAGTATGCTTCATCGACGCAACTAAGGCCAATTTAATTCAGTTAGCATTTGAGAAGTACTTAACAAAAAAGTTCAGGAATGAGTGGAGGGGCAGTGTTTTCTTTTATTTATTTTTATTTTATTTATTTTTTGGAGTTTTATCGCTTTATTTCTACTGGGCAGTCCAGTAGGGAGAGACAGATGAGGAATGGGAGACAGAGTGAGGGGAAGACATTCGGCAAATAACGACGGGTTCGGGAGTCGAACCTGGGTCGGCCGTGTTGCGGCTGAGCGCGCTATGTGGTTCGCCACTGGGGCGCCCGAGGGGCAGTGTTTTAAGAAGATTTCACTCTGTCCCCAAACGCCGCTTGCCGTGGTGAGTAGCCTGTGGAGGAATTTTGTTTGCTTTTTTATGCACCTTATTTTTGTCAGTTCAGTTCAGTTTGTCAGTGAATTCAGAAGTGTTGAATAAATTGAGACTTTTCAAAGATATAGAATAGAATAGAATAGAAATGTATTATCCTGAGGGAAATTTGTCACTGCAAAGTCACAAATAAGAATAACAAAACAAATGGCCTAAGAATAGAATAAAATGAAATAGAATAAAAATTGAATAAAAGATACAGTAAATAAATACAGTAAAAATATACTGAAGTCTACAGTAGGTGTAATAATGAGGGTCCAGGAAGATGGTAATTGTCACTCTGTGCTCAGTGATGCAGTGAGGCACAGTGATGCATTGTATAGTCTGTCGGAATGAAGGGCTTTCTGTGCCGTTCAGTGCTGCATTTAGGTAGTGTGAGCCTATAACATGCTCCTCCTGTCAGCCAAGTCTGTGTATAGTGGGTGGGAGGGGTTTTCCCTGATGGCCTGGAGCTTAGCAAGGTTCCTCCTCTCCGCCACCCTCGCTAGAGTCCAGCTCCACCGCAACCACGCTACTGGCCTTCTTGACCATCTTATCCAGCCTGTTTGTGTCCCCTGCTCTCAGTCCGCTGCCCCAGCAGGTCTGTTATATATCCGTTCAGTCTGTTTTTGTATAAGTGAAAGTTCTTAAGATAGAGAGAAATTAGATTTTTCAATTGCTTCTCTGCTGTTTAGTTCAGCACCGTGGGCAGCGCCAAGCAAGCCACAGTGCCGCTGTTCCAGCTGAAACGTATAAAAGGGAACCTGTGTTGAAAAACCATTGTGCCCCCCCGAGAACATTTTATGCCCCCCCACTAATTTGTTTCTGCAGCCTGGTCTGCTTCAATGCCATGTTCATCTTCTCTGTATCGTTCCAATTTTGAATCCAATATGTCCGCAATAATAGAAGCCCAACGGGGAAAACATTCAATAACTCTGAGCTCGTAGGTCTCTCTGTCCCAAATCATCGGTTCATTAAAGTTTATACTATATGGTGTCCATGCATAACAGAGATTAAAAGGCCATTTATACACTATCCTGCGTGTTGTGCTGCCATGTATTTGGCTGCATCTTCAGGCGAGTTGAGGAAAACCCTTGCTCCTTGATTATCGACGATGCAAAGTATTGCAGGGTATATTAATAGGGGTCTGTATTTCTCCAGATAGAGACATCACCGTCTTGAACTTAGCTCGCAGGTCCACTACCTCACGACAATAATCTTCAAAACAGTGTATTGATATATCCTTGTATTTCAGATTGCCTTTCATCCTGCGAGTTTCACGAATAATAATTTCTTTTATTCTGACTTGGCGCAGGGTAACCAATATCACTCTGGGTCTAACGTTATTGTCACTGGATCGGGTCCCCAATCTGTAGCACTGCTCCACCTCGGGTACTTTAGGAAGGATCGCTGGTCCCAAGATTTTCTGTAATTCTGTCGCAAACTCTTCAGGGTGTGCGCAGCTCACCGACTCGTCCAGACCGACTATATGAATATTCAGCTTGCGTCTTTGATATTCCATCTCGAATATTTTGGCTTTCTGTTCTTCATTGATTCGCTTAAGCTCCATCGTTATATCGTTGAGCTCCGTATTGAGTTCTTTGTAGTTTCCCTTCATCTCAGCAGTTAGGTTAACGTTGATATCATCTACGTCTTTGTAGATCCGAACGAAATTTTGTTGGTGGACTTCCATACCTGTTTCCAGTGCCGCGGTGCGCTTAATATGTGCCTCGGCGTCCACTCTTAGCGCTTCTATTTTGCATTCGATAGATTCTTTGATATCATCTACTTTTTGGGTTATTGTCTTCTCCATTGTCTCCATTGTCTTCTCCATTTTTTTCGTTTCATTTTTCATTTCCCGGATGATATATTCGGTGTCTGCGGAGGTATTTGTATGGGTTGAACTTGAAGCGGCCACTATCACGTCTATATTCTCTGCTATTTGCCGCACGTATCCTGCTTCCTTAGGCAGGTCCTCTGCGACTGGTTTTGCACTCGTTTTGCCTCTCTTTGGTGACATCTCGATTCTTTTGGTCAATATAGTTAGTTGATAATCTCAGTTGATATATGCGTCAAGTTTTAAACGCATTGATGGTTTATAAATATGTTTTTAAAATGAAAAAAAAAATAACGGGTGAGCAGCTGTGTCACATGCGACTTACTCCATTCTAACGTTAAACCGGCTTTTAATATTTTATTTATTCATTTTATTATTATTATTTTATTTGTTGCCATGTCTAAAATAATATTCAAGCATAAGGCTAAAACATTTTCATAAACAATAATATAATTTTTTGTTATATGGCTATAATAAAAGCTTTTCTATACATTTGTCTGATTGATTGATTGAAAACTTTATTAACAGATTGCAGAATGGTTACAATACAGTAGGCCTACAGCTCAGTGGACTGGAGGATGAAGACCAGAAAAAGACTTTCGGCTTTTTTACATAAGGGTCCTCCATTTTCAATTCATCAAAACATTTGGAGACATACAAATATACAGTAGAGAAATTATATAAAAAAAATAAAGAAATTATAATATATATATATTTTTTTTACAACAAATATCGGTATCGGTATCGGCCGATTGTGTTAGTTGAACAATCGGTATCGGTGGCAAATCTTCATATCGTGCATCCCTATTCTCAATACAGGAGGAAGCAGACACCCGACTATCGCTTCACTGTGCTCATGCCTCTCAATACAGTTCCCATGTGGTGATCAGTAGGGATGGGTACCTTTCACATTTGAACCGATACCGGTACCGGTACCTGTGAATCGATACCGGTACCCAACGGTACCTTTTTTCGGTACTTTAGTCTCAAGAAATTTTATTTACCTACCTCAGTCTTAAAAAAAAATCCAAACTTCAAATAACTACAATTTCGACAGTTTTCGGCTTGCCATTGCTCCGACTGCTTTGTTGTTGAATCAAGTCAAATCCCAGGTAAGCATATATTGTCCGTGTGAACGTTGACATGAAAAGAAAAAAGTAAAAAAAGTAAAAAAGAAAAAAAATAAAAAATCTCGGTATCTCACTTGTTTGATACTCGGTAGTACCGACGTGTTTCGGTTCGGTACCTCAAAAGTACAGAATTCGGTACCCATCCCTAGTGATCAGTAGTCTAGACACGGATGTTTTCATACATCGCTTTCTGCAAAGAAATAGGGACAAACCTGTACTTCCACACAGGGAAAGGGGCAAACAAACGCACAATACATGTCCAGAGGATACACAGCTATCTTGGTGATGAAGTCTCTGATGCGCTAATCGGACTACACTGTTTCACCGGCTGGGATACAGTGAGTGCTTTCTACGGGAATGGAAAAGTCAAGGCAGTGAAAACGCTCCTGTCCAACAGAGAGAATTGTGCAACGTTCAGAACATTGGGAGCAGCTTTCAAACTGCCAGAGGAGCTGTATCAAGGCACAGAGACATTTACCTGTGACCTCTATGGCCTGAAAGGCTGCAGGGATGTCAATGATGCAAGAAGTCAACTGTTCAAGAGTGGGAAGTGCACTGGCCGCAGTCTGCCACCAAATCAGGACGCCCTGCGTAAACACACTCAGCGGGCTAACTACCAGGCAGCCATATACTGGAGGTCTCTGCAGAGCCTGCCAGACATACCTCCACCAATGAGCCATGGATGGAGGGAGACTTCTTTGAGATTGACTGGATGTCACTTCCTCCAGCCCCAGTCGGAATCCTGGAACTTGTGTACTGCTCCTGCAAAAAAACACAATGTATGAAGGGGAGATGCACATGCAAATCAAACAACCTACCATGTACAGACATGTGTCTGTGTTTGGACTGTCATAATACTGTATCCTAAGTTTTCACTTGAGTTTTAACTATTTTTTCACAAACATGTTACTGTTCAAATAAATAACATGTTATTTTCACACTTGTTATTGTGTTATAAATGTTGATTGATTGATTGATTGAAAACTGTATTAACAGATTGCAGAATGGGTACAGTACAGCTCAATACACACAATTGTTAAGGGGATGCAGACCAGAGAAATATTTTCGTCTTGTTTACATCAGGGTCCCCCATTTTCAATTCATCATAACATATATGACATACACAACATACAGATAGCCAGTACTGCTACATCTATACATTTAATTATGACATACCAGATTTGCAAATACAGTACTGTTTGTGATACAAAAAGAGTTTAAAAAAGAGAGTATATACATTTGATGTAGAAGCTGTACATTGGAGGAGGTATGGTTGGGGGGGGGGGGGACTGTACATTGGAGGTGGTTAGATCAATCTACCACTATGATCTTTGTCTCTTGTGGTTACTCACAACCAGTGATGCCGGTAACGCGTTACTAAGTAACGCGTTATTGTAATCTGATTACTTTTCCCCGAAAATAGTAATCTAACGCGTTAATCTTTAAAAGCCAGTAATCTGATTGCAGTTACTTGTCCAAGTGGCTGTGCGTTACTATTTCGTTACTATCTCATCATAAATTCATAATGCAGGCGGAATGCAGTATTTTATTTCGTTTTCGACAGTCAAAAATACATTTTTGAGCTGTTTTTCTTATTTGGGAGTGACGTGGTGTGGCAGTGAAAGGGTTACACAAGAATGTGTCCCGCGGCGTGACTGGACTCTCTGTCTGTGAGTGACTTTGCTTTGGCCCAATCACATTCCCCATCCACAGTCTGCGAATCAGAGGCAGAGTAGGGCGGGTCTTCACAGCACGTCATGTGACATATGCGCCAATCGTGTGACAGCAGGGCTCCGTTGCATTCGTCTGAGAATTCCACCCCAAAACGCTTGTCTAAACGAAGTCAAACCGCAAGAAGACTTTTGCGGTTTCTGTTCAGACTTCCACCCCAAAACGCTCGTCTAAACGTAGCCTCAGTCAAAATACTGTCTACCGCTAAAAACAGCACATCCAATTGCATTGAAAGCATCTGGAATCACAACACTACGACGCTTCGACTAGGTACAGGAGGACTCGGAGGCCAGCCAAACAGCAAAAGAGAGAGATTGTTTCTTTCCCTATTGATTAATGTATATTTGATGGTGGCAGAGCAAAAGCTCTTATTTGCCAGATTTACAGTTAATTTACATGTTAAAGAGAGACTGATTGTATGTTTATAGAGAGACATTTATAAAAACAATTTAATAGTTACAGTTGATATAATTGAATAGTTCAGCCTGCATTTGTTAGATGTGAATGGATACACTGGTTTTGTAAAACCACTGGCTGGCTGCTCTAATGCTGTGAGCATCATAGACTGTTGCTTTACCATACTTGATGGTACAGAAGCAGAAGCACTAGTTTAACAATTTACGTTATGTGCAGAGAAACAAGTTAAAAACAATTCATGCACTTTCAATAAAGCGTTTAAAAAAAACTGTTGGGGGAACGACGACGACTTCGTAACCTAGTTACTTTCAAAGTAACTAAGTTACTCTGATAATCAAGTAATCAGTAAAGTAACTTGGATTACTTTTTAAAGGAGTAATCAGTAATCAGTAATCGGATTACTTTTACAAGTAATCTGTGGCATCACTGCTCACAACATGCTAATGTAACACCCAACAAGAATGTGAAACAACTATTATTAGCATTGGGTTAGAGTTGTTTGATTTCCACTAACGTTAATGTTAGTTTGCTCTCTGAGAAAGTTACTATAGCTAACGTAGGGTTAGTCTATGTAAGCTGGCTAGCATGCATTGCTTACACTTTGCCATGTGTAATCTGAAGGCAAAATGGACTGCATATAAACTGCTGATGACTCATAACTTCCTATCACGTTTGAATAATGCTGTAAAGTTAAGTGAAAATGCATTTCAATATATGAATTAAGGCCTTACCGATGCAGAGCAAAGTCCACTGTTGTCAACACACCGAAGGCGATATTTACTTCCTAGTTCCTGAGCTGGAGGAATGTCATTGGGAGAAATCAAGTCACTTGACGTTGTAACGCATTTTGATTGGTTCTGCAGCAACGCCCCTTTTCAGCAATGCCAGTAGTTTTTAGCTATCAAAGCATTGGTTTTCATAAAACTATGACCCAAAAACAGTTGCCAACAAACGGAAATGTGTTAATATAGCATATATGTGACTCGCCGTGACCAAACCCGATTTGATCCGCAAAGGGGGAGGTGCTCTGAAATGAAGAAAATGTCTTGCTGTTTAGAAAATCCTAAAAATCGAAATCTTGATTTTTTTTACATATTTGAATTGTCATTGATGTGTTCCCTTATTTGCCCGTAGTTGCAAACTTAAATACAACTTGTAAATGAGGTAATTATTGTTATAATAGTTCCACAAATTTTCTTCCAAGTGAGGAGAAAAAACTACACGCGCGGGCTGTGGGCCTGTCCACAGGGGCCAAGTACTGTACTTAATAGGTGTTAACACACAGACGTCATTAGCTTTAGAATAACACACTATTAATACACTATCTTAATGTTATAAGTTCAGATGATTTATAAGCAACGTAACGCAGTGTCTAAAAAAAAGATTAAAAAAAAAGAGGCCTTTACGGCCTTTATAAAACGTGTGTTTTAACTTAATTAAAAACCATTAAAACACAGTTCGAATTTTATGAGCAAACGAATTTCGGTAGGGTGCATTTTTTCCAACCTAATGGCTAAAAGTAAATTAATTTAATACGGAAACGGAGTGATAAAAAATGGCTTTTTCATCGGCTTTTTCATTATTGTGGGGGCCCTGATGTAAACTGCGCTGCGGCGCGATGAGGGCGCGTTAACCCTTTCACTGCCACACTACAGAAGCGCTTAGTAATGCTTCGCCTCAACTCCGTTTCTGGTAGAACTAGTGAGCGAATCTTTAATATTTTTTTTGATTCATATTCAGAGGTAATTCGTCGAGATATTTATAATTGGTATTTAGCAAAAATAAATATTAGAAATATGGTAAAAAAAACTATTTATCCGTTTTTTTATCCGTCACTACCACACTACAGAAGGTTAACCTTTCACTACCACACTACAGAAGGTTAACCTAGTTGTTGTGTCTTTCACTACCACACTACATGTATTTACATCTAAATGCTTATTGGTCAGGCGGTGACGTCATTAAGTTGATGCCATTGATCGGTGAGTATTAAACAGAGAGCAGGGCAGTGCATGTTTGCCAGTCACCATGGAACCCAGTCAGCAACCCACAGCGAGGGCACTTGCCGAGGCATTAAACCGGTTTGCTCACTTCGGAGCACACTGTGTTGAAGACGAACGCGCTTTAGGAACATTCATCACGGATTTCTTTCCGCAGAAGAAAAATCCAAAAAGAAACTCAGAATCTGGTTCAGAAGAAGAAGACAATTGTGACGAGTTAGAGGCAGATGATGATGATGGTGACAACACTAACGGATTTGAAGACGAGGCAGAGCCAGAAAATGATGGTGATGGTGGTGATGGTGACAAAACTAACGGATTTGAAGACGAGGCAGAGCCAGAATCTGATGATGGTGACAACACACCTAACGGATTTGGAGACAAGGTAGAACACGTAATGTGCGTTGTGGAAGTTGAATCTGACGAGAACCACGAACGCCAAATGGAAAGACTTTTGCGATTTACTTGTAAATGCGTCCAGGTTGATAAAGAAAATGACATTCTTAATCGGCGGTCATGGATCACAAAATTGGACCGTGATGAAGTTTACACAAGGCGTTTTGAGATAGCGGCTCTCGAAGAGGATCATAAAGACTTGATTATTATGGCGCAGCTCCAGGCTTTTGGTCGAAAGTCAGAATGGACTATCGGAAATAAATCGTTTTCCAAAAAAAGACAACGTGCTTACACAAACTATTTCTTCGGGGCGATACAAATCTGCCGTGAAGCTTTCCTCTTCATCCACGGGTAAGTTATTATTATTGTCTATTTAAAACTAATATAGTACATCATGCCTATTTTTTTTAAATGATAATAAAATCTTGAAACTTGATTAGTCTTGTTTATTATCAGGGTCCCCCATTTTATTAAAACTAATTATAGTACATTATAGTAGAGTATAGTAGCATAGTATAGTATAAAGTATAGCAGATAGTATAGACCAAAGACACTATTTGTGTCTTTTGATTTGTGCCACAATTACAATAACTATCTCTCTCTGTCTCCACAATCATGTAGACTGGGTGTGGTACAGACAGGTACCGGTACTTGTGATGATGATGATGATTGATGATGATGATCTAACTATCTCTCTCTGTCTCCACAATCATGTAGACTGGGTGTGGTACAGACAGGTACCGGTACTTGTGATGATGATGATTGATGATGATGATGATCTAACTTCTCTGTCTCTGTCTCCACAATCATGTAGACTGGGTGTGGTACAGACAGGTACCGGTACTTGTGATGATGATGATCTAACTATCTCTCTCTGTCTCCCCCCCCCCCTCTTCTCTCCCAAGAATAGGTAAGGATCGCTTGATTGCAATAAGCAAACACATGTCAGAAAATGGCATGTGTCTTCGCACAAAGAAGCGATCGCCACACAACAACAAGCATTGCATAAAATATGAAGATATCGAAAAAGTCATATCAGAGCAATCAAACCAATGTCTGATCTTTGCTGGGTGTGTCAGAAGAACAATTATCTGGTTAGTGAACATCACAGTGTTATGAACTTTGAACTGCAACTTCTGTATGAAAAGTGTTATTCAAATACAGTTTATTATTATTAATATTAATCATCATTTACTTAACTTTTTTTTTTCAGATTTTCAAAAGTGCCAATCTGCCAGAGGCTGAGAAGTCTGCAAAGCTGAAGCAGCAGGAACAACATCTGGCGCATGTAACCTCCGAGCGGGCTGCCTACAAGGGCATGCTTAAAGCCGCCAAGGCGATCGGTGATGGTCTTTCTCTGGGTGGTCATGTGCCACCGGCAAGCAAGCCCTTGACAATGCATTACAGTTTCGACTACGCTCAAAAGGTGACTACATACCAAGCCCTCTTTCACAACATCATGTTATAATTGTTATAACTACTGCATTGCTCCCTTTTTTTTCTTTCTAAAATCCTTATTCATTTATTGCAGGTGCACTACCCATCAGACCCCCTTCAGCCAGGGCCCATGTACTTCTTGGCTCCACGCAAGTGCAGCATATTCGGTGTTTGCTGTGAGGCGATTCCACGGCAAGTCAACTATTTGGTGGATGAGGGGATGGAGTCCAGCAAAGGTAGCAACGCCGTCATAAGCTACCTGCACCACTTCTTCAAAGACCATGGTCTTGGGGAGACAGATGTTGACCTTCACTGTGACAACTGCAGTGGCCAAAACAAGAACAAGTACATGTTGTGGTACTTAGCGTGGCGAGCGCTACATGGTCTTCACCATCGTGTCAATCTCCACCTGCTGATTGTAGGCCACACAAAGTTTTCCCCGGACAGTTTCTTTGGGCTTCTCAAGCAGCGTTTCAGAAAGACCAAGGTGAACACTCTTGATGAGATTGCAGCAGTCGTAAGGGACAGCTCAGTGGCTGGAATCAACATACCACAGCTAGTGGGAAAGGAAGATGGCACTGTAATCGTGCAGTCCTACAACTGGCAGGAACATCTGGGGCCTTACTTCAAGCCACTGCCACAGATCAAGCAGTACCAGCACTTTAGGTGGGTGTGGTCACTGTGTGTTGTGTATTTACTGTAATTAATTATTCACACTTTAGTGCAAAGAATGTCATTGGCAAATGATACAAATGCATTGATATTGTTATGTGCCCTGTACTAACGTTTCACTTTATTATTGCAGCTTTGATTCCAAGGAACCTGGTGTGGTTGTGGCAAAGATGTCTATTGATGGCGCTGAAACCAGATTCCAGCTGCTCCGTGACGTCCGTGTCCTGCCGCCTATAGATGGACTTCCTGTGCTGCCACCACCGGGACTGGACTCTGCAAGACAACACTATCTGTTCCACAAGATCAGAGAGTTCTGTGATGAGGAAGCCCAGGACGTAACATGCCCGGCACCACCAGCCAAAATATCCAGCGGCGGTTCAAAAAGACCACGGTGATCATCTGGAGAGGCCATCAGAACATTGAACATTGACTTTAGCATGTCTATTTTTATCTCGTGTTATTTTAAATGCTAATAAAATCTTGAAACTTGATTTTGTCTCTTGTTTATTATCAGGGTCCCTTTCACTACCACACTACAGAAGGTTAACCCTTTCACTACCACACTACAGAAGGTTAACCTTTCACTACCACACTACAGAAGGTTAACCTTTCACTACCACACTACAGAAGGTTAACCCTTTCACTACCACACTACAGAAGGTTAACCTTTCACTACCAGACTACAGAAGGTTAACCTAGTTGTTGTGTCTTTCACTACCACACTACATGTATTTACATCTAAATGCTTCTGGAGAGGCCATCAGAACATTGAACATTGACTTTAGCATGTCTATGTTTATCTCGTGTTATTTTAAATGCTAATAAAATCTTGAAACTTGATTTTGTCTCTTGTTTATTATCAGGGTCCCTTTCACTACCACACTACAGAAGGTTAACCCTTTCACTACCACACTACAGAAGGTTAACCTTTCACTACCACACTACAGAAGGTTAACCTTTCACTACCACACTACAGAAGGTTAACCTTTCACTACCACACTACAGAAGGTTAACCTTTCACTACCACACTACAGAAGGTTAACCCTTTCACTACCACACTACAGAAGGTTAACCTTTCACTACCAGACTACAGAAGGTTAACCTAGTTGTTGTGTCTTTCACTACCACACTACATGTATTTACATCTAAATGCTTCTGGAGAGGCCATCAGAACATTGAACATTGACTTTAGCATGTCTATTTTTATCTTGTGTTATTTTAAATGCTAATAAAATCTTGAAACTTGATTAAGTTTCTTGTTTATTATCAGGGTCCCTTTCACTACCACTACCAGTCACCAGACTCATTTTAATAACAAAGAGCCTCAGACTGGAAAGCTGCCAGGTGTTAATTGCCCTAGAGAGAGGGGGGCCATGGATTACAATGACTTCTGGGTAGTGTTGTAGTTGTTTCACTATTGTCACTGAATAGCCTGCTCGTCTCTTGAAGGCTATTATCTCTGAATACGTTTTGTGATAATCACCATGAATCATAGGAAGTAGCTTGCAAAGTATCCCACCAAAATGTTCAAGTGATGGCTTATTTTGAAGGTATGAATCTGTACTTTCATAATATGTAAAAAAAAAAATGAAGATCCCTCAACATGACCCTGAAGTCCATACCTGGTCACATATGTAGTTCATATTAAATATATCATCCTCTCTACAACCAGATCAATCATTTCACTAACAAAAGCCTCTAGCAACCTTCGGCCCGCCGTCTACACCCCCTGGAGGGGGGTATGGACGCTGGTGTCAAAAAAGAAGATTGCCAGGGTGCTGCGTCTCAGCTGTCTCCAGATTCAAGAAAGTAACTAGGTTACTAAGTCCTCGCCATCCCCCCTGCTGCTGCCACAACATAAGAATGTTTTTTTTTTAAGGGGAGACACTGCAGGTGAATAGGCAAATATACTTTTTTTGTTGATTTTGAGATTTTGTTATATTTTGCTTCCTAAACATGTCTTCTATGAAACTAGTGACAATAAAACTGTGAGGATTGGTTCTTTCCCCACCACAGGCTTCTTAAGGTACTGTGATGATTGGTCCGTTCCCCGCCACACGCTCCGTTCCTTTAAGGTACTGTGAGGATTCTGTGATGATTGGTCCGTTGCCGAACGCACACTTCTAAGTCAAGTATCAATTACCATCACGCACCTGATGTGTGTTCTAATCAGCGCCCCAGAGGCTTCATATACTCTGACCTTCTGTCATTCGATGCCGGGTCGTTTTGAGTACTACTGTTCTGGAATACAACTGCATATACCTGCCTTTCCCCGTCGCTGTTCCTGTCTTCTTTCTCTCCAGGACCTTTTTGTGGAGAACCGCTGTGGAGAACCTGGTTCCCCGTTTGGAGCTGCGCCTCGTTATCTGCCCGCTTTACGCGTTGCGCTCTGGTGAGTTTTTGGAAACAGTTCCTTTTGGATTATCAGTTTTTTATGTGTTTGGTGAACACTGAAGAAATACCGTTTTTGTTTGGTACTGGACTCAGCTAATTTGTGTGTTAGGATAACACTGAAGAATTCCGTTTTGTTTCGCACTGGACTCAGCTAATTTGTGTGTTAGAATAACACTGAAGAATACCGTGTTGTTTTTCACTGGACTCAGCTAACTTGTGTGTGGTACACCGAAGATCAAGTCACTTGGGATTAATACTGGACTCAGTCACCTCTCTGCCTCTGTGTGTTCGTTGGGCTGTTTCTGATTTCTCTCTCTCTCCGTTTTCCACCGTGAGTGAAAGCTGGGAGTATCTGCAGAGCCGCTACATCGTCACATGCCAGATCCCTGTTTGTTTGATTACTGTACCTCATCCATCTTGTGACTCTGTAAATAAATACGCCCTAGCTTTTGGCTAACTCTGAACTTCCTGTCTGTGCCGTTGCGTTTGAGGTCGGTTACAAACCATAACAAAAACGTCAATAACACACATTTAGTTGTTTATTTTACTTCATTTAGCCTTATTGCATCCATAAATGTGCACATATTTAATGGGGAAGTGCCTCATTTGCATATATAAACATAAAATTCTGAAAACTTGCAATATATTTTTTCTTAGTTTATATGTACATAACAAACTGGGAAAGTTTTATAGTGATATCTATTCAAATATTTTTTGCCTATTAGGGGGTACTACACTGTACTACACTGTTTGTAGCCTGTGTGTAGTTCTGTTCAGTTCAATAACATTATTATTATTATTATTATTATTATTATTATTATTATTATTATTATTATTATTATTAGGGGGTACTACACTGTACTACACTGTTTGTAGCCTGTGTGTAGTTCTGTTCAGTTCAATAACATTATTATTATTATTATTATTATTATTATTATTATTATTATTATTATTATTATTATTATTATTATTATTATTATTATTATTATTATTATTATTATTATTATTATTATTATTATTATTATTATTATTATTATTATTATTATTATTATTATTATTATTATTCAGTTATCAGGCATGTGTTTAGGTTGTCTATTACTAATGGTTTGATTAGGTATTGTGTTTGTAAATATCTGTTTCAAAAAAAAGTATGGCATTTTACAATACTGAACTTTGAAGGCGTTTTCCCAAAAATTAGTTTTAAGAGTTTTTCCTCATACTCTGAGCCAGAAATCTCCACTTTAGTAACACTCACATACACCAAACCTTCCAGTTCTATTCATATCTATGTTCTGAAGGTATTTACAGAAGGGTTTGTTGATATCGCATTCATACCCTGATTTATATCACATTGTATTCCTAAAAACATGGCGAAATATGGAATTTTACCATAAAAATGGACTGAATGGAGTATTTTCTGATTTATGGAGTGATAAAAAGAGATATCCAAAATCCCCTCTGTAATAACCTTTGGCTCTAATATGTCAACAAAATGAAACTATAATTTTGAAAATGGCTTTATCCAATGTTCAGATTTCTGTCCCGGAATGATATGCAAATTATTGCATATTTAAGTAGATCATGCCTCATTTGCATATTTAAACATACAATTTCAGAAAACTTGTAATACAAAAAAGTCTTGTCTTAATATAAGTAATCAACTGGGGAAGTTTCATTGTGATATCTATTAGTTAAATGTTTTACCCTATTCACCTGTAGTGTCTCGCCTTAAATAATGCTTTATTGAAAGTGCATAATGTCATAAATCACGACTGGGCCTGGGACTGGACCTGGACCTGGGACTGGACCTGGGACTGGTCCTGGACCTGGGACTGGACCTGGGACTGGGACTGGACCTGGGACTGGACCTGGATTCATGGACTATAATGGTAAGAGCAACATTCCATGTCAGCCTTCTGATGAAGCTCATCACAGAGACGTGGGACATGCTGATGAGCTCCTGCTACCCGGACTGTTACAATCAGAGCCAGGGCTTCTCCCTCACCTGCTGCTTCCACGCCCTTATATGGGCAGCTTCCTGTCGCTGCTTCCACACGCTGTCAGCCAGGTTCAATCTGCACACCTGAGACTCGTCAGGTCATCACCAGCCCTGACAAGAGACCTGCATTTCCTGCCACTGCCTGTCCGAGTGTTGCTTGAATCTGGAGACAGCTGAGACGCAGCACCCTGGCAATCTTTTTTTCTTTTCCTTATCTTATCAATACATTTAACATGTTCATCATTAACATGTTCATCATTAAACATTTAACATCATTAAAAACATGTATTGTATTGTTTAAATATCTTAAATGAAATAAAAATGTATTAAATATGAACATATAAGTCTGTCATCTCAATATAATATACCATATATCTAATATAATATAGGCAATAATCCCTGTTCATAGCGACCAGTACTTTGACACGGGTCAACCCAGCCGTGTGCACGGTTGACTGAAAGACAATTCTATATACCTTTTTAGCCAATCGGGTAGGAGGCTTGGTACTTAGTCGTGGTAATATGCAAATCTGAGACGCATGAAAGCTGTCTGGCCTTAGAACTCAGCTGTCCTACAAGTCTTAAACAGTGTTGTGGAATATTCAAATGAGCCATGACAGTAAGCTGTAGGAATTTCAGTTTGTATAAAAATATAGAACATAGTTTATTAATCTGTTTCCACAGAGATCAGTTCATAATCAGACATACACACGAGCGTCTGACCAGAAAGTGGCCGTGATCAGTTTATCATCAGAGACACACGAGCGTCTGACCAGAAAGTGACCGTGGTCAGTTTACCATCAGAGACACACGAGCGTCTGACCAGAAAGTGACCGTGATCAGGTTATCATCAGAGACACACGAGTGTCTGACCAGAAAGTGACCGTGGTCAGTTTATCATCAGAGACACACGAGCGTCTGACCAGAAAGTGACCGTGGTCAGTTTATCATCAGAGACACACGAGCATCTGACCAGAAAGTGACCGTGATCAGTTTATCATCAGAGACACACGAGCGTCTGAACAGAAAGTGACCGTGATCAGTTTATCATCAGAGACACACAAGCGTCTGACCAGAAAGTGACAAAGAGGTCTGGTCAGAACTTAGATTAAATACATAATACATAAATACACTGTAGCCTAGTGTCTGGGCTGTAGCTAGTTGATCACATCAACTAGTCAAGCTGTACAGAGATTTAACACAGATGGACAATGGACATAGATAACATTTCCCTCACAACAGATATTTCACTTCAGTAGAACAGTCAAAATGTACTTACAGTATCTCAAACCCACTCTCCTTTCTTGATCTTGCAATCACAACTGTTGCTTTCCTCGGAATCCGGAGGGTAATATAAATTATTATTATATTATAAATTACTATAACAATATATAAGATACGATATGATATATTTGTATTCATACAAAAGACAAGCATCATACAGATCATGTTGTTATAAGATGTGGTTGTACGAAAAGGAAAAACCCCACAACAACAAAACAAGATATGTTATATAGAACAAAACAAGACATATTATATAGAACATAACTGTGAGGATTGGCTCGTTCCCCGCCACACGCTTCTTCAAGGTACTGTGTTGATTGGTGCATTCCCCGCCACACGCTTCAGGAGCGATTACCAATTCCATCACGCACTTGTCGTAGTTTGTGATTAGCGCTCCAGAGGCTTCACATACTCGGACCTTCTTTCAATCGTTGTCGGGTCGTTTTGATTACTACTGCTACTGCCTGTCTTCCCCCCGTTGTTGTGCCTCGTCTACTTTCCCTCCAGGACATCTTTGGATCGCCGCTGGTGAATATCTTGATCATCCGTTTGGAGCTGCGCCTCGTTGCCCGCTTTACGCGTTTGCGCTTTGGTGAGTTTTGGAAACAAACCTTTTTGGATTATCTGTTTTTGTGTGTTTGGATAACACTGAAGAAATACCGTTTTTGTTTTGTACTGGACTCAGCTAAATTGTGTGTTTGGATAACACTGAAGATGTACCGTTTTGTTTTGTACTGGACTCAGCTAAATTGTGTGTTTGGATAACACTGAAGAAGTACCGTTTTGTTTTGGTACTGGACTCAGCTAACTTGTGTGTAGTTTACACTGAAGATCAAGTCACTTGTATTTCATACTGGACTCAGCTAAGGGAGGACTGAACTGCACTGCCTCTGTGTACTGTTGGACTGTTGTTGATCTCTCTCTCTCTCCGTTTCCACTCCGAGTTGGATCTGGGAGTATCTGCAGAGCCGCAGCGGCGCCTACGCCGTTTCCCCACCTCTAACACCGGGAGGATCTGCAGAGCCGCAGACAACTCTGCCGAAGGCATTCTCCTTTTTTGTTGATTCAGATTTGTTATTTGGCTCTTTTTGATTCTGTAATAAATACGCCCTAGTGTTTGGCTAACTCTGAACTACCTGTCTGTGCCGTGCTGTTGAGGTCGGTTTCAAACCCTAACATTACGACCCGACCATGACGACCTCAGCCGACACAGACAGAGTCAGAACAGCGTTGGCGGTCCAGATTGAATTGACCAACGACCACAGCTTACAGTTAGGTGCGGCTGCGGCTGCTGTACAGGAGCTCCGAGCCAGGTCCTGCCTATTCAGGAGTCCCTTGGCTCTCTGGCTACCCTGCAGACAGCCCAGGGTAATCAGCAGGCTGATATTCTTCACCAATTACAAACTCTGAGTGAAGCATTTAACGCCCTGCTTGTAACCCCACCTGCTTCAGGAGTCTCGGCCAGAGCACCACCCGCAGCCGTGGCGGGCCCCGTGTCTCCCGATCCCGCACCTCGGGAGCCCTGTCTCTCCGAACCACGGTTGTTCAATGGTAACTTCGAGGATTGTGCCACATTCATCATGCAATGTGAGTTGGTTTTTCTTCATCAACCCAGCCGATTCACTTCAGAGGGAGCCCAAGTGGCTTACATGACTAATCTGCTCTCAGGCCGGGCAGCACAGTGGGTTACTGCCTCCTGGGCAATGAGGGCTGATTTTTGTTTTTCCTACCCAGACTTCGTGGCAGAGCTCCGCAGGGTTTTCCACCACCCAGCCCGTGGCCAGGACCCAGGAGCTTGGTTGGGCACCTTCCGGCAGGGCAGTGGCGGGGTCACCGACTACGTGCTGGAGTTCAGACTGGCCGCAACGGAGAGCGGTTGGAACGATCAAGCGCTTCGTCTCACCTTCATGAGGGGGCTCAACGTCGCTGTAAGGGACCAGCTCGCGACCCGTGAGGAGCCTGAGTCCCTCGAGAACCTATTCAACCTCGCCATTCGCATCGACGGACGCCTCCGGGAGAGAAGGCGTGAGAGAGCCCGACTGGGACCCCCAGAAGTTCCCCAGACCCCCCACACTTGTGACGGTACTGCGGTCCGTCCTGCTCCCACCACAACTGGTGGTTCCTTCCCCTCCCGTTCGGTGCCCGAGGAGGAACCCATGCAGCTGGGACGCTCACACCTTAGCCCGGCTGAACGGGAGGCCAGGTTCAGGTCCGGCCTTTGCCTCTACTGCGGCCGGGATGGGCACCGTATCTCCAACTGCCCCACCCGGCCAAAAGACCAGGCTCGCCGGGACCCCGGGAGATCCTGGTGAGCCGTTTTTCTCGTTCCCAGAACCGTGCACCACCTAGCCGTCTGGGCGGACCAACGGGCGACGGTGGAGGCACTCATTGACTCGGGTGCTGACGAGAGTTTCCTGGATTTCGAGTTTGCTACCCAGGCCAACATGTTCTTGTTGGACCAGCACCGCCTGGCTGACATCACTCAACGCACCTGTCCAGTCCTTCTCACCATTGCTGGTAACCACGTTGAGAGACTCCAGTTTTTTATCACCAGATCCGCTCTTGTCCCAGTAGTCCTGGGCAGGCCCTGGCTCGCGCTGCATGAGCCCCACATCGCCTGGTCCTCCGGTACCATCAGGGGGTGGAGCTCCACCTGTCATGCCCAGTGTCTTCAGGCGGCGTCCTGTCCCTCGCCCCGGAGTCTGACCGTCCCTGAGAAGGCAGCGATGGATAGATAGATCTCTGAGTCCTTGGAAGCAGGCCTCATTCGGCCTTCCTCCTCCCCGGTGGCGGCCGGTTTCTTTTTTGTTGGGAAGAAGGACGGAGACCTTCGACCCTGCATCGACTATCGCCAGCTCAACGAGATCACCATTAAGAACAAGTACCCTCTTCCTCTCATGAACTCCACCTTCGAGCCTCTCACCCAGGCTACCGTCTTTACCAAGCTGGACCTCCGGAGTGCCTACCATCTGGTCCGTATCCGGGAGGGCGATGAATGGAAGACCGCCTTCAAGACTCCCAGGGGCCACTACGAGTACCTGGTAATGCCGTTCGGCCTCACCAACGCTCCGGCGGTATTCCAGGCGCTCATGAACGACGTCCTTCGTGACATGCTGGAGGAGTTTGTGGTGGTATACCTAGACGACATCCTAATTTTCTCCAAGATCCTCAAGGAACACATCCAGCATGTCCACCGTGTGCTGGAGCGCCTCCTCCACAATCGGCTCTTCGTCAAGGCAGAGAAGTGCCGATTTCACTCCGACTCCGTCGATTACCTGGGCTTCATCGTGGAGAGCAGCTTGACCCGAGCTGACCCTCGCAAGATCCGGGCCGTGGAGGAGTGGCCGGAACCCACCTCTCGGAAGGAGCTACAGAGCTTTCTCGGGTTCGCAAACTTCTACCGAAGATTCATCCGGAACTACCGCCAGGTGGCGGAACCACTTACCAGGTTAACCTCTCCCGCCCTGCCGTTCGACTGGTCCCCAGCGGCTTGTGTTGTGTTCCGTTCCCTCAAGAAGAGGTTCACCACCGCCCCGGTCTTGCTCCACCCAGACCCCAAGAGACAGTTCATTGTAGAGGTGGACGCCTCGGATACTGGACTAGGGGCTATATTGTCTCAGCGGTCGGCAACGGACCAGAAGGTACATCCGTGCGCCTTCTACTCACGTCGTTTCCTCCCTGCCGAGAGGAACTATGACATCGGCAATCGGGAGCTGCTGGCGGTTGTGGCTGCCTTGGAGGAGTGGCGTCATTGGCTAGAGGGGGCCGAGGAACCATTCACCATTTGGACGGACCACAAGAACTTGACGTACATCCGTGCTTCCAAGCGCCTCAACGGCTGGCAGGCAAGATGGGCCAGCTTCCTCAGTCGGTTCGACTTCTCGCTGACTTTTTGCCCTGGTTCCCGCAACACGAAGGCCGACTCCCTGTCCCGGTTACACTCCCAGGGGGCTCCAACCACTGAGAACCCGACTCCCATCCTCCCAGAGGCCAGGGTGGTGGGAGTGGTCACCTTGGGCATCTAGGGGGTGGTAAGGCGTGCCCTACGCTTCCATCATGCTCCCGGCAATGTACCTGTTCATCGCCTCTTCGTCCCCGACTCAGTCCGGTCCCGGGTCCTCCAGTGGGGCCATACCAGCCGGTTCGCCTGCCACCCAGGCGCTCATCGCACGTTCTCCTTCTTGGCTCGTCGATTCTGGTGGCCCACCATGAGGAACGACGTCAAGGAGTTTGTACTGGCCTGCACGGTCTGCGCCCGCAGCAAGGTCTCCCACCAGGCACCCTCCGGGCTATTGCAGCCGCTTCCCATTCTGAGCCGTCCTTGGTCCCATGTGGCGTTGGACTTCGTCACGGGTCTTCCTTCTTCCCAGGGGAACACGTGCCTATTGACCGTGGTGGATCGGTTCAGCAAGGGGGTTCACCTCGTGGCCCTTCCCAAGCTTGTGACGGCGGACCTCCTGACACGCCACGTGTTCCGCCTCCATGGGTTTCCCCAGGACGTCGTCTCGGACCGGGGGCCCCAGTTCACTTCCTCGTCTACTTTCCCTCCAGGACATCTTTGGATCGCCGCTGGTGAATATCTTGATCATCCGTTTGGAGCTGCGCCTCGTTGCCCGCTTTACGCGTTTGCGCTTTGGTGAGTTTTGGAAACAAACCTTTTTGGATTATCTGTTTTTGTGTGTTTGGATAACACTGAAGAAATACCGTTTTTGTTTTGTACTCGACTCAGCTAAATTGTGTGTTTGGATACAGGTAACACTGAAGATGTACCGTTTTGTTTTGTACTGGACTCAGCTAAATTGTGTGTTTGGATAACACTGAAGAAGTACCGTTTTGTTTTGGTACTGGACTCAGCTAACTTGTGTGTAGTTTACACTGAAGATCAAGTCACTTGTATTTCATAATGGACTCAGCTAAGGGAGGACTGAACTGCACTGCCTCTGTGTACTGTTGGACTGTTGTTGATCTCTCTCTCTCTCTCTCTCCGTATCCACTCCGAGTTGGATCTGGGAGTATCTGCAGAGCCGCAGCGGCACCTACGCCGTTTTCCCACTTCTAACACCGGGAGGATCTGCAGAGCCGCAGACAACTCTGCCGAAGGCATTCTCCTTTTTTGTTGATTCAGATTTGTTATTTGGCTCTTTTTGATTCTGTAATAAATACGCCCTAGTGTTTGGCTAACTCTGAACTACCTGTCTGTGCAGTGCTGTTGAGGTCGGTTTCAAACCCTAACAATAACACAGTACAGATATGGTACAATATACTACCGGTTTGCCGTCAGACTCAGTGTGCACGCGCATCACCGGGGCAGAAAGGAATGTAATCCTGGTCAGAACAACGGGGCATTTGTTAGCCATGCTAGCCATGCTAGCAATCTAAACAATCAATCCATGCCAAAGCTAGATATGTAAAAGGTGAAAGACTCACACTCACAGCCATGCTGATTTGGTTAAATGACATCCAGCAGTTTTCATTTGTCAGGGGAATGTCATGGATTCTCCAGAGAGCCCTGTCGTATTCTTTTAGCACACCAGCTCGCGCAGGTCCGGGGTAACTTAGTCACGTGACTCAGTTGGTATTGCTGATTGGCTCCAACACGGTATGTTTGTAAACAGCGAACAGGTCTATTGGGTGTTGTGGTCACATGACCGGAAACAGGTATGACTAGGGTATGTAAAGTGATGACATGATTGAGACGGTTGAGAGAAGCGGTCAATGAACAAAGCCACTGCACTGACAAGAAGCCCTCTTTGTGATTCATCAGGGCGCCTGTTCAGCAGGGAGGGGATCTGGGGGAAATAGCGTGAACCTAACGTTCCCCCAGTGAATCTCCTCGCTGTCAGGTGAAAAGAAGCGGCTGGCGACTCCACATGTATTGGAGGAGGCATGTGGTAGTTCTACACCCTCCCCAGGCATGATCGCAGCATTTTCATACATGTTTAGTTCTGCAAGCTTAAGCTTTAAGAGTCCAAGGTTACTAAATAAAGGTCCAGTTGGGTCTCTGTAGTCAGACCATGATATGGCGTGTATAACTTTGTTTTGTAATGATTGTAGTTTTTTAATGTAACTGGGAAAAGTGTTGGACCCTATGTTGCAGTGGTTTAAGTGAGGTTCAAATAGAGATTTATGTAAGGTGAGAAGAGCTGAATGTGGAAGACAGTGTCTTAACTTAAAGAACAAGCCAACATATTTAGGTAGTGTTTTTATGAGATGATCAATATGGTACTTGAAATTCATATATGATATATGATAATAAAGAAATATAAGAATAAAAGGTAAAGAACAAGGTAAAATATGAACAAAAGAATAAAGGTGAGTTTCTGGTCAGCTGGACAGGTGAGACATAATTATGTTACTCTATCAATAATAACACCACAATGCACATATTACTGTATATTACTGTAGATTAAAATGTATTGTCATCATACAGCGCAAGTACAGTATAATGAAAAGAAGTTGGCATCTACCCAAATTCGGCAGGGGAAATTGTGAAAGTGTGGGTGATGCCTGTGCACCGCCGGCCAACGGGAGAGGATCTCTCGCGAGTCTCTATGACAAACAGTTCAAAAGATACAAAAAGGGGGCACGGCCTAAGGACGTGGTCAATATAGACCAATGAAAGAGGATATCCCTACTGAGTACAATGGTACAACCCGCAAGTCTCTACGACAAACGGATCAAAAGATACAAAAAGGGGGCGTGGCCTAAGGATCGGGAGAGTGGTCAACATAAACCAATGAAAGAGGATATCCCTACTGAGTACAATGGCACAACCCGCAAGTCTCTACGACAAACGGTTCAAAAGATACAAAAAGGGGGCATTGCCTAAGGATCAGGGGAGTGGTCAACATACACCAATCAAAGAGGATATCCCTACTGAGTACAATGGCACAACCCGCAAGTCTCTATCACAAACGGTTAAAAAGATACAAGGGGGTGCGGCCTAAGGATAGGGGGCGTGGTCAACATATACCAATGAAAGAGGATATCCCTACTGAGTACAATGGCACAACCCGCAAGTCTCTACGACAAACGGTTCAAAAGATACAAACAGGGGGAGGAGCCAAACCATGGGGGCTTGGTCAACATAGACCAATGAAAGAGGATATCCCTACTGAGTACAATGGCACAACCCGCAAGTCTCTACAACAAACGGTTCAAAAGATACACAAAGGGGGAGGAGCCAAACCATGGGGGCGTGGTCAACATAGACCAATGAAAGAGGATATCCATACTGAGTACAATGGCACAACCCGCAAGTCTCTACGACAAACGGTTCAAAAGATACAAAAAGGGGTCGCGGCCTAAGGATCAAGTTTCAAGTTTCAAGTTTCTTTAATAGTTGTCATACAGAAGTACAGAATACTTTCATACAAAATGCTTCTTACTGTTACGCTCCAGAGACTGTGCTAGACAAGATAGTATCAAATAACATAGTATAGCATGTAATTTAGAAGTAGAAAATGAGGTCACAGTGTTCAGTATAGACATATGTACAATGTTCGATGCAGAATAGACGTAACTGAGTTACCATATAATATACAATACTATTGTTGTGAAGGATCAGATTAGACCGAATATATATATTTATTTATGGATATATATTGAATAGTATTTGTATATCGTTTGATATCCCTTGTATATTCCTTGTACATATACACGGAATATTCCTTTATTCTACTACAGCCCATAATAGTTCATTCTCTTATTGGACAAAAGGACCAGGCGCCAGGGACCAGCCCCTGGCGTTCAAGTTCAAAGGTACCGACGAGACATGCCCTTACTAGCCCCGGCTCCGCGCAGGAATACGGCTACCGAAAGCAGAGTGGCACTATTTGTCCACCGTGCATATAAATATGGCGCAAGAAATGTAGAATTCCTCTTAGTCCTTTACCCTTCTACCCAACTAAGTAACAGAACGTGAAGCCTCACCCCACGATACCGTGTGCGGTGTAGTATGGCCTGTTTGGCCTTAGAATAGCAGTGAGACCTCGTGCGAATTAATAGCTGAATTGCCAGAGTTTGGCACCGTATTTCTATTAAGTAATAATAGTCTATTATGTATGGTGCATCGTGCGGTTAGAGTTCTAAAGTGAGCAGCACCCCCATCGCTTCCTCGTGTTATCTAGAGTCTTAACCAGGTTGGGCAGACCACACGTGGTGCTTTCATCCGAGGAGTTCTAGGCGAGGACCGAGTGGACCTGTACATTGGATTACCTACCCGACGACTGCTGAGCCCTATGCGGCATGGAATATATATTTGCTTTGGTACTTTGATTTGTGGAGCGGATAATCGCCAACACCGGTGAGTGTTGGATCTACCCCGAAAGGAGTCAAGGTGAGACGGCGCTCAGACCAGACTGAGGTCGCCTCGCTTCTTCTTCACTGTGGAGCTACAGCTACAGCTACAGCCTACAAGAGAGCCAAGGTGTATTCATCTGTGGATCAAGATTCTACTGCACTGTCTTCTGTACGTGAAGTCTCCCTAGACATCGTTGACCAGATGGGATACGGCCGACGGCTCTCCTACCCCCCCTACTGGCTTACAACCGGCAGGACCCCTACAGTATATCCAGCTATAATCATTAAGTGACCATAGATATAATTCCCTAAGAGCCAGGTTGTATACTTGCTTCCTGCGTAACCAGAGATTGGACATTCAGTGTTGATTTGCCTACGAGTACTCATTTGCCTTACAAGAGCATTCAAATCATAAATGTAATGGTGAATATTATATGTACCTTTTGCTATATATTAAATATTTGATTATTACCTTTGTGTGGACCTGGTTTCATGGTGGGAAAGTGTTCATCATATTTAGATATCGTGTACTGTATGGCCAGTAGTTAAAGTACATAAAGCGGTAGTGGTTTAATGATACCATACTTATCAATACAGTCAGGGAATTGTACCCCTCAGTTACAATTGGTCCTTCGAGCCGGAGGGTAATCAGTGTAATATTAATATAGTGGTATTAATATTGAAATGGCCTATGATGAACACTCCACGAAACGGTCCTCCTAAAGTAGAACGCCCGCAGCGTAGGCGACAGCCACCTCAGTACTTAGAGGATTACGCTGCCAGTATACTACCTAGCCTTCTACAAACGGTAAACGCGGTAAAAGTAGAAAGTAAAATTATGTCCGACCCTATCAACCAGGATACCCTGACCACAGAGGCCCTAGTGGGTTCTAATGTAACTGACCAAGCTCACGGTGGGGACCAGGAGGGAACTGACACGACTTTACCCCCCGCCAAGACCGAAGAAGTAGTCCCCCAAGAGCTCCGGGAGGAAGACAACCCGTCAGAGATGGAACTCTGCACGGAACAAGACGAGGAGAGCGCCGAGGAGATAGAACTCCAGGACTCCCCGCAGGGGAACGCATCCCCGACCGGTACCGCCAGGAGCGGATCACCTCAACAAGCGTCTTCCCCAAGCGAAGCAGAGAGGATGCTGTCACAGGCGTTCCTCGCCACCCTGGCAGCCTCTACCGAACGCGATCGACTTCAGGGTGAACGCGATCGACTCCAAACACAGCAACGGAGCGAAGAAGAGCACATACGTCTGGAGCTGAGACGCCTTCAGACGGAAGAGAATATGGCAAGAGACCGGGCCGACACCCAGCGTGCCGCTGCCGGTGCCCAAAGAGAAGCAGATCTCACCAAGCGCGAAGCCGAGCGCGACAGACTACAAGCCGAGCGCGACAGACTACAAGCGCAGCTAATGGAGCAGCTGATCACCAGGGCAACACCCCCTCCCTCCACAAGGGGTTCCAGGGCCTCGTCAAGACACGTGTCAAGGGCACCCTCCCCTGACTGAGCAGGCGACCTTGAACTCGACCACCCGAGAGAGCCTACACCCCCCTCCGAACTCATTCCCCAACCGGTCCAAGTGAGACCCAGCTACAAGGAAGGAACGGCGGACACCGCGGAGAAGCTAAATAGACGACTAGAGGATCTAGATGACCTGGCAGAAGAAGAAGAGGGAGAAGAGGAGAGTCAAGCCCGACAGCAGCACATTACTCCACAGGACCAGGAGGTCCAGTACAGCCCAGGCTATACCCCCACGGCTCTGCGCTACAGACCCCCGACTCGATTCACGGGTGAGCATGACGCACGACCAGTCCCGAGAAATAGCACCTGGACCAGCGGGCCATGGTACCCTGCCAGTACCAGCCCACCGAGAGGCGTAAGAAGAGACTCGCCCAGGAGGCCTCTCTTCCAACGCTCACCGATGTGCCAGCCATCCATGGCGTCATACATTGGCACACCGACGTTTCCAGACTTCACGCATGAGAACCGAGCACAGTACACGGAGCTACGGATGTGCTTAGAGACAATGATGGTGGATGTAGCTGATGAACGCCACAAGTATGCGATCCTATTGAAGCACCTGAAAGTGCCCAGAGCGCACAACATAGCGCTGGCCTATGCCACCTCTACTACCCCATACACCGCGGCTCTAGCAGCACTAGACCAAAGATATGGACGTATATGGGATTACGTAATACAAGAGATAAGGCATATTGACCGCCTACCCCCAGCAACAGACAATCGCTCACTAGACGACCTGTCTATCAAAGTACAATCCCTGGTAGGGATGCTGGGGGCGCAACGAGAAAAGGGTATGCACGAACTATACGCAAACTCGAACGTCGAGAGGATTTTAGAGAAGCTGCCGCCCGCCCGACAGGAGCGCTTCAGGCGGCAAAGAGACCACCGTGATCCTAACGGTCCCGAGCCATCCCTCCTAGACCTAGCCGACTTCCTGGCGAGAGAAGTCAGCAGCCTACGGCTGGACACGTTCGTGCGGAGCACACCAAGCTCCAGAGAGGGACCTAGGAGAGTAAACGATGGCCGAAGATCGGTGACTGTCATGCACCAATCAGAATCAGTACCGAGCAGCAATAACCACAGTACCCCCTCGATCAAAGAGAAGTGGAAGATGGTGTGCCCGTACTGCGAGAAGGAACACTGGTTGTCACAATGTGACCAGTTCAAGAAGATGACCGCTGAAGAAGTGAGTCACTGGATAAATTCCAACAGGCGCTGTTACCGATGTGCGCGCAGTCACATGGCAGCCGAGTGCCGCCTAAAGAAGAGGTGTAGTTGGTGTGACGGAGCCCATCTGGATGTCCTACACGACAGTAACAAAAGAAAGCCTGCACCATCCAGCAGCACAAAGGCAAGTGTTATGTACATTGACCCCGCTAGCAGCAGCGGCGCCCAGGTGCTCTTAAAGGTGGTCCGTGTAACACTGAGTTACCAAGATAAGATCATGGACACTTACGCCGTCCTTGATGACGGGTCAGAGAAGACCCTTCTCCTCGCGTCCGCTGCGGCCCAGCTGGGGCTACGGGGGAGCGAGAACCAGATGACTATTCGGACAATAAGACGAGATCTAAAGACGATAAAGGGCGAGAATGTCTCCTTCACTATCGCAGCAAGCGGGCAGCCCGAGAGACGGTACAGGATTACTAATGCTTTCACCAGCCAAGAAATAGGACTATCGCAGTACACCTACCCCATCGCCAAGCTGATGGAGAAATATGTGCACCTGCGTCAACTCCCTATCCCGCTCATAGACGGTGCCACCCCGACCCTGCTGATAGGCTCCGACCATGCAGACCTCATAGTCCCGATAGACCGGGTCCATACAGGACCCAGAGGTTGTCCTGCAGCAGTCGAGACCCGCCTAGGATGGACATTACAAGGCCCCCTCGCCAAGTCTCTTAACCGAACAGCAGCCACTAGCTGCCTCCACTCCAGAGCGACAGACGGAGACACCACACTCCTGCAGCATGTCGAGAGGCTATGGACACTAGAGACAATGCCCTTTAAGAACGAAAAGAAAGACATTCGTTCTAAGGAAGATATCTACGCTATAGCCCTCCTCGAGCACGGGACAAAGAGAGTCAACGTCAACGGAGTGATGAGATACGCAACTCCACTCCTGAGGCGAGAGGGAATGCCCACCTTTCGCGCTACAAAAGAGGCGACGGAGCGGTATCTATTGAACACAGAGCGGCGCCTAGCCAAAGACCCCGCTCAAGAAGCTGTGTACCGCGCTGAGATTAACAAATTAATCACAGCGGGACACATAAAGAAAATTGACATCAAAGAGGCCGATCAGACGACCGAATCATGGTACGTGCCGCACCACAAGGTCCACCACAATGGCAAGGATCGCATTGTGTTTAACTGCAGCTACCAGATCGGATCACAAAATCTGAATAAAGAACTCTTGGCCGGCCCAACTCTCGGCCCCTCCCTACTAGGCGTGCTACTACGCTTCCGCCAGGACAAGGTGGCTATCAGCGGTGACATCAAAGGGATGTTCCTGCAGGTGAGACTAGTGGAGGAGGACAAGCCCCTGCTGCGGTTCCTATGGAGAGAGAGGATCGGAGATGAGCACCCAGCCATCTATCAATGGGAAGTCCTCCCTTTCGGAACCACATGCAGCCCATGCTGTGCTACGTTTGCACTGCAAAAGCACGTCGCAGAGGACCCAGCAGCAGATGAAGAGGTCCAACAAAGTGTGACAAATAGTTTCTACGTGGACAACTGTTTACAAAGCGTCTCGACGCCAGAAGAAGCCGAGGCTCTCCTACTCAAGCTCCGCGCCTCCCTGATCAAAGGCGGCTTTGATCTCAGACAGTGGGCCAGCAGCGACCCGCAAGTACTGCGCAGCCTCTCCCCCGAGGACAAGGCCGCGAGCAGCGACACCTGGATGGCGACCATCCCAGGAGAAGCCCAAGAAATGACACTAGGACTAGTCTGGCGCTTCAAAACAGACTCGCTCCATTATAGACACAAACCCCTGACAAAAGGAGCAGGGAAGGTCGACGGCAATACCGACCACCAGACGGAGTGTATACAGAACACTCGCCAGACAATATGACCCGTTGGGATGTATTCTACCTTACACCACCAGGGCAAAGATGATTGTAAGAGCGCTATGGGACAAAGACCAGGGCTGGGACGATCCCATACCCGAACACCTTGCATCCACATGGAGAGAGTGGGAGATGGAACTCCGCTCACTCCCAGGTGTTAATATACGCCGCAGCTACTTCCCACCCACAGTGAGGCCAGAGACATGCAAGATCGACCTGCACGTATTCAGCGACGCCTCCGAAGTAGCCTACGGTTCGGTGGCTTACTTGCGTGCCCGAGAGGAGGGAGGAGAAATACATACTGCTTTCATCCTGGCTCGCTCAAGAATAGCCCCACGCAAGCAACAATCTATCCCGCGTCTAGAGCTCTGCGCAGCCCTAGCAGGAGCGCAGCTCGCCACGTTAATCCAACGTGAACTCACCATCCCGGTGCAAAGAACAATCTTGTGGTCAGACTCCACGACAGTACTCACATGGATCCGGTCTGATTCGTGCAGATACAAGGTCTTCGTGGGAGTCAGAGTCACCGAGATTCAAGAGTTAACAGAAGTAACCAGCTGGAGGTATGTGGACACCAAACACAACCCAGCTGACGTCATCACCCGGGGAATGTCCCTGGATGACCTCACCCGTCACAACCTCTACAGTGACGGGCCAGAGTTCCTCAAGCTCCCGGAAGAAGAGTGGCCTATACCCACCCCACGGGAGGCGAGTAAAGAGGAGGCAGAGAACAAGAAACCTATGTTCTGTGGGTTGACACACACACTCATCCCCACAGACCCGGTTCTAGACGATTGCCTCACCCTAGAGAGTGCGCAGCTAAAGACATTTCTGTGGCACCACCCAGAGGTTCAGCCCACAACTGACATTTCAGCAGCTGACTACGAAGAAGCAGAACTCCTTCTACTACAACGAGCCCAGAGAGACTTGTTCCCCGATGAGCTAGCCTGTCTACAGGGAGCAAAGCCCGTCCCATCAGACAGCAGACTGCTCCACCTAGCCCCCGAGAGCGACGCCCATAATCTCATCAGAGTGGGTGGTCGTCTGCGGAGAGCCCCAGACCTACCGGATGACGTTAAGTACCCGATAGTCTTGAACAGCCGACATAAGGTCACAGAGCTGATCATAAAGAAATACGACGAGGATGTGCACCACGCAGGGGCAGAGAGAGTCTTCGCGGAGATCAGACGTCGTTATTGGATACTGCAAGGGAGAGAAGCAGTGCGGCGCTCCCAGTGAACCTGTCTAGACTGCCGTAAGTGGCGCGCGCAGCCCAGTATACCCCGGATGGCTGACCTACCTCCCTGTCGCCTCCGACTCGGCGACAAGCCCTTTCACTCCACCGGTATGGACTGTTTTGGCCCGCTGTATATAAAGAGAGGAAGAGGAACCGAGAAGCGGTGGGGTATTGTATTCAAATGCATGACCACCAGAGCGATACATATCGAACTCCTCCCAACCATGAGCACAGACTCATTCCTTATGGCCTTCCGAAGATTCACATCACGGAAAGGAAAACCGTCTACATTGTTGTCTGATCACGGGACAAACTTCAAAGGCGGAGAAAGAGAGCTGAGAGAGAGCTTCCAAGCTATGGGCCCAGAACTTAAGACCCACCTCGCTCCATCCCAGATTGACTTCCAGTTTAATCCCCCGAACGCACCTCACTTCGGTGGAACCTGGGAACGAGAAGTACGTTCCATAAAGACAGCCCTGTACGCCGTGCTTGGGGCCCAGACCGTGGCGGAAGAAGTCCTAATGACAGTCCTCACGGAGATCGAGGGAGTATTGAACTCAAAGCCCCTCGGTTACGTCTCAAGTGATGTAGCAGATGTCGACCCAGTCACCCCCAACACACTCTTGATGGGGCGGCTGGACCCCGCGCTACCACAGACAATGTACAGGCCTGAAGAAGCGAACG
Organism: Notolepis coatsorum; assembly: GCF_963971535.1. NCBI lineage: Eukaryota > Metazoa > Chordata > Actinopteri > Aulopiformes > Paralepididae > Notolepis > Notolepis coatsorum. Next base: position 171,298,384 of record NC_140169.1, read on the forward strand.
GCCGAAGAATGTGGAGGTACAGTCAAGTACTGGCTGACAAGTTTTGGAACAGCTTCCTACTCCACTACCTACCGTCTCTACAGACCCGCCAGAAGTGGGTAAAAGAGAGAGACAATTTGACAGAAGGAACAGTCGTCATGATTATCGACCAGTCACTACCCAGAGCTATGTGGCCGGCTGGCCGCGTAAGCAAAGTGATCACCGGTGCCGATGGAAAGGTCCGAGCAGCTGAAGTGCTCGTCCAAGGACGGACTTACACCCGACCCGTGGCGAGGCTAATAGAACTGCCAAGGCTCCCCGATACTATCGATGACGACCATGACCCTATGACTTTGTGAGTTGACTGACCCTTACAGCGGACATTGAGTAGTGGACAGTGCGGTTAATCTGTCTCTGCTTAGCTAATTAGGTGGGACTAATTAGGGGGCGGCTGTTGTGAAGGATCAGATTAGACCGAATATATATATTTATTTATGGATATATATTGAATAGTATTTGTATATCGTTTAATATCCCTTGTATATTCCTTGTACATATACACAGAATATTCCTTTATTCTACTACAGCCCATAATAGTTCATTCTCTTATTGGACAAAAGGACCGTTCAAGTTCAAAGGTACCGACGAGACATGCCCTTACTAGCCCCGGCTCCGCGCAGGAATACGGCTACCGAAAGCAGAGTGGCACTATTTGTCCACCGTGCATATAAATATGGCGCAAGAAATGTAGAATTCCTCTTAGTCCTTTACCCTTCTACCCAACTAAGTAACAGAACGTGAAGCCTCACCCCACGATACCGCGTGCGGTGTAGTATGGCCTGTTTGGCCTTAGAATAGCAGTGAGACCTCGTGCGAATTAATAGCTGAATTGCCAGAGTTTGGCACCGTATTTCTATTAAGTAATAATAGTCTATTATGTATGGTGCATCGTGCGGTTAGAGTTCTAAAGTGAGCAGCACCCCCATCGCTTCCTCGTGTTATCTAGAGTCTTAACCAGGTTGGGCAGACCACACGTGGTGCTTTCATCCGAGGAGTTCTAGGCGAGGACCGAGTGGACCTGTACATTGGATTACCTACCCGACGACTGCTGAGCCCTATGCGGCATGGAATATATATTTGCTTTGGTACTTTGATTTGTGGAGCGGATAATCGCCAACACCGGTGAGTGTTGGATCTACCCCGAAAGGAGTCAAGGTGAGACGGCGCTCAGACCAGACTGAGGTCGCCTCGCTTCTTCTTCACTGTGGAGCTACAGCTACAGCCTACAAGAGAGCCAAGGTGTATTCATCTGTGGATCAAGATTCTACTGCACTGTCTTCTGTACGTGAAGTCTCCCTAGACATCGTTGACCAGATGGGATACGGCCGACGGCTCTCCTACCCCCCCTACTGGCTTACAACCGGCAGGACCCCTACAGTATATCCAGCTATAATCATTAAGTGACCATAGATATAATTCCCTAAGAGCCAGGTTGTATACTTGCTTCCTGCGTAACCAGAGATTGGACATTCAGTGTTGATTTGCCTACGAGTACTCATTTGCCTTACAAGAGCATTCAAATCATAAATGTAATGGTGAATATTATATGTACCTTTTGCTATATATTAAATATTTGATTATTACCTTTGTGTGGACCTGGTTTCATGGTGGGAAAGTGTTCATCATATTTAGATATCGTGTACTGTATGGCCAGTAGTTAAAGTACATAAAGCGGTAGTGGTTTAATGATACCATACTTATCAATACAGTCAGGGAATTGTACCCCTCAGTTACAACTATGCAGTGTACTAATGTACAGTACTATATAGTGCAAAGCAGAAATGGGATGAGGTACAATTTAGGTACAATTTACAGTAAGGTGTACGAGTTGTAGTGCAATCCTTCATCAATAAATATAAAGTGTGGGGAGTGGGTGCTACAGTGTGTTTGTTTAAAGTGGGTGTGTGCTATAAAGTGTGTGGAGTGGGTGCTACAGTGTGTTTGTTTAAAGTGAGTGTGTGAGTGTGGATGTGTGTGCTATGTGCGTTTGATGGTTGTTGTTGTGTAGTGTTCATTGTTCGTTTAGCAGCCTGATGGCCTGGGGATAGAAGCTTCTTCTGAGTCTTTCTGTGCTCGCCTTGAGACTCCGGTATCGCTTGCCTGACCGCAGCAGTTCAAAGAGGCAGTTGTTCGGGTGACTGGAGTCTTTAATGATTCTCTTAGCCTTGCCCCTGAAACGCTTGTTGTAAATGTTCTGGAGGGTGGGGAGCCCCCCTCCAATTCAAGTCAAGTCAAGTCAAGTCAAGAGTTTTAATTGTCACGGCATACAGGTATACAATGAAATGCGGGTGGTCTTGCCCGCAACTATGTGCAATACAGTGGTACATATAATAGAATCAAAAGAAGGAAACAACATTGTGCAGTAACAGGTAGCAGGTAACATGGAGTGACATCTCGGTATCTGTACATAGTTATTTACAGAGCATATGGGACATGCTAGTTAGCTTTGGTAGTGCAATACACTGTTCCTGTTATTCTAATTTAAAGTGTCCTTTCCTTTGGCCATAAGTGTGCGTGTGTGCGACATGAGTGTGTGCCCGCTCATGTTAAAGTGTTAAGTGGCTGCTCGTGTGTGAGCGTGCACAGTGTGCGTGTCGTGTGTGTGTTCATGTGTGCTTGTGTGTGGACAGTTCAATGTTCTCAGCACTCAATGTTCATTGTTCATGGCTCTGATGGCCTGGGGGAAGAAGCTGAGCCTAAGCCGCTCTGTCCTAGTAGCTGGGGTTCGCAGGCGTCTGCCTGACCTCAGCAGCTGAAACAGGCTGTTATTGGGGTGGTGAGGGTCTTTCATTATCCTGCAGGCTCTGGATTTGCACCTCTTGTTGTATAGAACCTGCAGGGGGGGTAGTGCAATACCCGTGGTACGCTCGGCTGAGCGCACCACTCTCTGTAGGGCCTTCTTGTCCTGTGCCGTGCTGTTTCCATACTAGGCAGTGATGTTTCCGGTCAGGATGCTCTCTACAGCTCCTGAGTAGAAGGACTGGAGTATCTTTCCCGATACTCTGAACTTCCTTAACTGTCTCAGGTGGTAGAGACGCTGTTTCGCCTTCTTTACTACTGTGTCTATGTGTGTTGACCATGTCAGGTCCTCTGAGATGTGGACCCCCAGGTACTTGAAGCTGCTCACCCTGTCCACGGTAGCCCCGTTAATCATCAGTGGTGTGTGCGTCTCCTGCTGTCCTCTCCTATAATCCACGATCAGCTCCTTGGTTTTTACCAATGTTCAGGAGCAGGCTGTTGTCCTGGCACCAGCGTTCCAGTACCTCAACCTCCTCCCGGTAGGCCTTCTCGTCGTTGTCCGAGATCAGCCCCACCACCACCGTGTCATCTGCGAACTTCACTATGGAGTTGGAGCTGAACTTGGCCACACAGTCGTGTGTGTAGAGTGAGTACAGCAGGGGGCTCAGAACACAGCCCTGGGGGGACCCGATGCTCAGGGTGATGGTGTTGGAGGTCTGACCCCCCACCCTGACCGCCTGGGGTCTTTCGCTCAGAAAGTCCAGTACCCAGGCGCTCAGGGCGGAGCTCAGACCTAGCTCGATCAGCTTGTCCACCAGTCTGGTGGGGACTATGGTGTTGAACGCTGAGCTGTAGTCAATGAACAACAGTCTCACATAGCCCCCCTTCTGACGGTCAAGGTACGAGAGGGTGCTGTGCAGTACCTGGGAGACTGCGTCGTCGGTGGACCTGTTTGTCCTGTATGCAAATTGCATAGGGTCCATATCACTGGGGAGGGAGGCACAAATGTGGTCCTTGACCAGCCTCTCGAAACATTTCATGACCACAGAGGTGAGTGCCACCGGTCTGTAGTCATTTGGACATGCTGGGGAGGGTTTCTTCGGCACAGGGATGATGGTAGACATCTTGAAGCAGGCAGGGACCACTGACTCCGCCAGTGATTGATTAAATATGGCGGTGAACACAGGGGCCAGCTGGTTGGCACAGGTCTTGAGTATACGTCCTGTTATGCCATCTGGGCCAGCAGCCTTCCTGGTGTTCACCTGCATAAATGCTCTTCTCACACTGTGTTCCGACAACGAGAGAGCGTCCCCCCCCCCTCGCGGTTGCCCCCCCCCTCCACAACAGCCGGCGCGCCAGTGACGTCACTAGCCGGAGAGCCAGCGGCGCCACTGTCTACACCAAACCGAGCGTAGAAGATGTTGAGCTTGTCCGCGAGGGAGGCGTCGTCGCTCCCCATTGAGGGGGCGCTGACTTTATAGTCAGTTATTGTCTTCAGTCCCTGCCATAATCCTCTTGTGTCGTTTTGTGCCATTTGTGTCTCCAGTTTATCAGCATATGTCCTCTTAGCAAGTTTGACAGCCTTGCGTAGAGTATAGACTGAAGCCTTATACTCCTCCATGTTTCCTGACTCTCTACCCAGGTTGTAGGCGGTGGTACGAGAGTTCAGAGCTGCTCTAATAGTGCTATCCACCCACGGTTTCTGGTTTGGGAAAATCTGCACCGTTTTCCTGGGGACAATACCATCGGCTATTGTTGTGATGTAACTAACCACTGTGTCTGCTAGCTCACTGACGTCACTGGCGCTTCCTTTGAACATATCCCAATCCGTGTCTGCAAGCACGTCCTGGAGCGTGGCCTCTGATTCGTCGGTCCACTTCTTTGTCTCACGTGACACGACGGCGTCACGTGATCTCTGTTGATATGCCGGAAATAGCAAGATGGAGTCATGATCGCTCGAGCTTGTGGACCCCGTTAATGGCAGAGCGGCTACTGCCTTGTAACCGGCTTTGAACGGGGAATAACAGTGGTCGAGTGTGTTTTTCCCTCTGGTGGAGCAAGCGATGTGCTGAAAAAAGGACGGCATCACTTTCTTCAGGTTGGCCTGGTTGAAATCGCCGGCCACTACCATCGCTGCGTCTGGGTGTTTGATCTGGTGTCTGTTGAGATTATCGTGTAGTTCGCCCAGCGATTTGCCCGTATTCGCGTGTGGGGGGATATACACGGCAGTCATGACGACCGCGGTGAACTCCCTCGGGAGGTGAAACGGACGACACAGGATAGAAAGATGTTCCAAGTCCGGCGAACACGAGTTTGAGAGAACCTGCACCCCCTCGGGATTAACCCAGGAATTGTTCGTGATGAGGCAGACTCCGCCGCCGATGGTCTTTCCTGAGGCAGCGTAAAACTGTGAAGGCATCCGAGGGAGATACGCTTTTGTCCGGAGTCGTCGACGTGAGCCATGTCTCTGTGAGACAAATAATGTTGATGTCTCTCATCTCCCGTTGGAACCGGACCCTCGCTCTCAGGTCATCCATCCTACCCTCCAACGAACGGGCATTCGCCAGAAAGATGGATGGAATTGCTGGGCGGTAAGCAGCTCTTTTTAGTCTCAATCTGATACCTCCACGTCTCCCTCTGTGTCTCCTCCTGCCGTCGCCTTTGTTCTTTTCCTTGCCGCCATTCTCCCGTCTGATTTCTGCTGGCCATTCTAGGTCAAAAGTGTCTCCAAACTCCTCTTTGAGCCCGGGGTTCAGGTCCATAAGTGTCTGACGGTCGTATGACGTACCCGCCAGTGTTGCTTTAAATAAAAAAGTAGAAAAAACAAACATAATAGCTAAAAGTGAGTACATCGTTGCGGAGCTAAAACCAGAGGCGTCTGACCAGGGTCGCGTTCGGCTGAACGTGTCACTCTTTGTAGTCTGCTTCGGTCTTGTGCAGTGCTATTCCCAAACCAGGAGGTGATGTTGCCAGTCAGGATGCTCTCTATTGTACATGAGTAGAAGTTCTTAAGGATCTTCTGACTGACTTGGAACTTCCTTAGGCGCCTGAGGAAGTAGAGGCATTGTCGTGCCTTCTTCACAACACTGTCAATGTGTGTGGTCCATGTCAAGTCCTCGGATATGTAGGCTCCGAGGTACTTAAAGCTGTTGACTCTCTCAACCGGTGCCCCGTCGATGCTGAGGGGGCTGTAGTCCTTGACCCCCGACCTCCTGAAGTCCACAATCATCTCCTTTGTTTTGCTGACGTTCAGGGAGAGGCTGTTTTCCTGGCACCATCCCGCCAGGACCTTGACCTCTTCCAGGTAGGCCCTCTCGTCGTTGGCAGAGATCAGGCCCACCACCACTGTGTCGTCAGCAAATTTGATGATTGTATTGCTACTCCGCTGAGCCACACAGTCGTGTGTGTACAGGGAGTAGAGGAGGGGACTCAGAACACAGCCCTGGGGGGCCCCTATGTTGAGGGTGATGGATGAGGAGGTGCAGTTGCCTGCTCTCACCACCTGGGGTCTGCCCGTCAGGAAGTCCAAGACCCACTGGCAGAGGTCATAGTTCAAGCCCAGGTCCCTGAGCTTGGCTATGAGTATGGAGGGGACTATGGTATTGAATGCCGAGCTGTAGTTGATGAATAGCATTCTCACATAGTTCCCCTGCCTCTAGTCCAGGTGTGATGCTGCTGTGTGCAGCACATGGGCTATGGCGTCCTCCGTGGATCAAGGGTTAATCCCCTGAAGGGGGAGGAGCCGAACCATTCGGGCGTGGTCAACATAGACCAATGGAAGACGATATCCCTACTGAGTACAATGGCACAACCCGCAAGTCTCTACGACAAACGGTTCAAAAGATACAAAAAGGGGGCGTGGCCTAAGGATCAAGGGTTAATCCCCTGAGAGGTCATGGCTAGGTCATGGCAGTACTGAGTTGATTGACACCTCCCTCTGAGTCGCATGCACACCTGCAAGCCTTAAAGGGGAGATGAAGCATAGCGATATAAACATAGTCATAGCATCAAATTAGTATTTAGATAAACCACCGAAAAAATCACGTTATAAAAATAAGGCTTTCTATGTCTGTTGTGAAGGATCAGATTAAACCGAATATATATATTTATTTATGGATATATATTTAATAGTATTTGTATATCGTTTGATATCCCTTGTATATTCCTTGTACATATACACTGAATATCCCTTTAGTCTACTAACAGCCCATAATAGTTTCATTCTCTCATTGGACAAGAACTTGGCGCCAGCAGCCAAGCCCCTTGGTTCAAGTTCAATCGTGCCGACGAACATGTCGTTACTAGCCCGGTTCCGCGTAGGAATACGTCTGGCGAAATACGAATGGTACTATTTGTTCACAGCCCATATATATATGGCGCAAGTAAAGTAGAACTTTCTTTTAGTCCCTTAGCCCTTAGTTCTTTACCCTCCAACCTAGTGGCAAGACGTTAAGCCTCACCCACGATACACGTGTGGTGCAGTATGGTCAACTTGGCCTCAGAATGGCATTGAGACATCGTGTGGATTAATAGTTGAATTGTCATAGTTTGGCACTAAACCGTCGAGTGGGACGTATTTCTATTAAGTTAATAATAGTCTATTATGTATGGTGCATCGTTCGTTTAGAGTTATACAGTGAGTAGTACCCCCATCGTTTCCTCGCGTTATCTAGAGTCTTAACCAGGCTGGGCAGACCACGTGTGGTGCTTTCATCCGAGGAGTTCTGGGCTAGGACGAGTGGACCTGCACATTGGATTACCTTACCCGGACGACGGCGAGCCCTACACGGCTTGGATTATCTACTTGCTTTGGGTGCTTTGATTTATGCCATGGATAACAGCCAACACTGGTTGAGTGTTGGAACTACCCCCCGAGAGGAGTCCAGGTGAGACGGCGCTCTACCCCGAGTGAGGTCGCCTCACGTCTCTTCGTTGTGGACCGGCAGCTACCGTCTACAAGAGGGCCCAACTGTATTCATCTGTGGACCAAGGTTCTGTGGGCACCGTGTTCAGCTCTCTGAATTCTCCCAAGAAATCGTTGGCCAGATGGGATATCGCCGGCGGCTCTCCTAACCCCCCCCCCCTACTGACTTACAACCAGCAGGACCCCCCTTTAGTATATCCAGCTATAATCATTAAGTACCATCGCTATAGTTCCCTAAAGAACCAGGTTGTATACTTGCTTCCTGCGTAACCAGAGATTGGACATTCAATGTTGATTTGCCTACGAATACTCATTTGCCTTACAAGTGCATTCAAATCATAAATGTCATTAAGTGAACGTTGTATATACCCTTTGCTATATATTAAATATTCGACTTATACATTTGTGTGGACTTGGTTTCATGGTGGGAAAGTGTTCATCATATCTATATCATGTACTGTGTGGCCAGTAGTTAAAGTACATAAAGCGGTAGTGGTTTAATGATACCATACTTATCAATACAGTCAGGGAATTGTACCCCTCAGTTACAATGTCCATTTATGTAGCATTTATGAACATGTGCGCCGCCATTTTGTTGCTGACGTCACGGTGTTGGTTTGGTGTATACACTGCTGGTTAGCTGCCTATAGTAAACATGGATTGTCGGGTCAGTCAGTAAATAAAATGTTGCCTACCAAACAACGGGACCGTGGTGGTTCTTTTTGTATTGCTCCTGGCTGTTCAAACTAATTTTACAGTGTGAAAGAGAGAGGAAAGTTGGTAGCTAAATGCCCCCCGACGCTGGTTGAACTGGAGCTAGGTAGCCAGCAGGCTAAATGCTCCGCGACGCTGGTTGAACTGGAGCTAGGTAGCCAGCAGGCTAAATGCCCTGCAACGCTGGTTGACCTGGAGCTAGGTAGCCAGCAGGCTAAATGCTCCGCGACGCTGAACTGCCTACGCCGGTCTGTCTGTCGAAGACCGAGGGAACCGCATCGGGCTTCAGCTGATTAGTGGTCTTCTGGACAAACCTCCCACCCCCAACAACATAATCCGAGGCAATGAAGTGTTCGCTGCAGATCTTCATTCCCTGTCGAACAGGCTGATCGTGCCGCCTGAGTGCAGCCAGCCAACGTGCCAACAACACTGTTTTTTTCACTGGTAGTTTGTGGAAATGAACCAACTTTCCTCTCTCTTTCACACGGTAAAATTAGTTTGAACAGCCAGGAGCAATACAAAAAGAACCACCGCTGTCCCGTTGTTTGGTAGGCAACATTTTATTTACTGACTGACCTGACAATCCATGTTTAATATAGGCAGCTAACCAGCAGTGTATGAACTTGAACTTGAAACCAACACTGTGACGTCACCATCTAAAATGGCGCCGCCCATGGCGAAAAAAGGGCAATTATATTTGATTTTTCAGACAAATAAGCAGGATTTCACATTTTATTATAGGACCCTGTGTTACACAAGGTACACAACAAACAAACTAGGATCACATTGTTCAATGCTTCATCTTCAAAGCCTTAATTGATTAAAATCCTAACTGACAATTCCATCCCCAATGCATTTCAATGAGGCTGCGCTTCCTTCACTCTCACAATGATTAAAACAAAACGATAAGAGACGAAGCTTAGTATTTTTTATATGAGCACTTGAGGAACTGAATGAAGGGTTATCTGCGATATTGTGTAATTCCGTCGACAATTGTGGCCTGTGTGGCGATCGGAAAACAAGGGAAGGAACGGTGAAATCACAGATTTAGCTAGAGTGGAGAGAGTCCATTAGTGTGTATGTAGAGCATGACTGTCAAAGAAATGGCCATAAGTTGAGATAGAAATGTCCAATTCCATTTTTTTGTCTTTTATGAGCGAGGGGACAGTTGTGTCATCGTTTTGATGTGTTGTTTTTATATCTACGTCCAAAATTGAGATCACTGTCGCAATTTACAAAAGGTGAAGGTAAAACAAAAAAAAATCCAAAATGTCCCGTTTAAAGTCGATTTGTAGCCAAACGGTGCGGTGCAACTTTCCAAAAAGTAATAGCAACTCGAGTTGGACCAAGCCGGTCGTTTTGATACGTTACACTTGTGTGGGGCTCTGGCAGGAGTTACTGGACAAAAAAAAGAAAGAAAGAAAGAAAGAAAGATGTTATGGTTTGACACCGACCCCAAACGCTAACGACACAAGAGAGTAGGATTCAGAGTTGCCAAATACGAGGGCTTGTTTATTTGATAATAAGAATAAGTGAAACAGGGAAAGCAGGTCAACAAGAACAGGTACAATGAACAAGGGGCAAAGTTCTGCTGCTCTGCAGCTTCTCCCGGAAGGGTAGTCTTGGGAAGCAGGAGCAGACCACTGTACCGCTCTGCAGACTCTCACGGCGGACCTCTCAGATGTTGTGTAAGACCGAGAGAGGGAGAGAGGGAACGGGTCAGTGACAGAGCAGACTTGAAACGAGCTGGAGGACAGGGTGTTATATTCTTCGTGTTAAACAACACAGTGATGTGCAATATTCCAAAAACAGCCCAAGTGAATATCTTCATGTAAACACACAGTGAGCAAAAATCCAAACACCGTCCAAATGTGAAATACTATCTTCGTGTAAACACACAGTGAGCAAAAATCCAAACACAGTCCAAATGTGAAACAATATCTTCGTGTACAAACACAGTGAGCAAAAATCCAAACACAGTCCAAATGTGAAATAATATCTTCGTGTCAATACACAGTGGGAGGTGGAAGATCCCCAAAATATTATTCCAAAAAAGGAAAGAGCAAAAACGATAATGGCTGGGTGAGTGACTGTCTGACAAAAAGGTGGTAGACTTCAGTGTAAAGGTTTACACACGAAAATCGGAAATAGGTCAAGACAGTCAATCTAGAAAAACTCACCCAGACGAGCTGCGTAAAGGAACAGGAACAACAGTGGAGGCGAGCGCGCGCCACGGAGCAGGTATCCAAGCGAAGGCTTCTAGGAATTCCTGGAGAATTGCACAGTGAAACAGAAGCAACGGGGAAAAACATCCAGCGACAAATCAAGACGATCCAACAACTTAGGGTGGGGAAAACGGGGTATAAATAATGAGGGATCGATTGATTGAAAAGCAGTGACAGCTGGGGAATGTGATTGACAAGCGTGGGGAAGTGAGAGAACCAATCAGCGACGTCTCAGATGACGTCAACGGGGAGAAACGTGTGAACGAGGGGATAGAACCAATTGACAGAAAATGAATGAAAACAAAGCGAGGGTGGTTAAAGGAACAGAACGAGTGAGAGCGCAAGGACAGAAACCTCACAGTACCCCCCCCTCAACGGGAGCCACCTGGCGACCAGGCCGACCCGGCCCGTCAGGATGGGCTCGATGGAAGTCAGTGATCATCCACCAACACGGGAGGCGCCGGATCAGGAGCTGGAGGCAAAAGGGGACTGAGGGAGACGGGCTTAACCCGGGAGACATGGAACACGGGGCGGATGTGCATGGATGCAGGAAGCTTCAGGCGCAGGGCCGCCGGACTGAGTACCTTCAGGACCTCGAAAGGTCCGACGAAACGGGGTTTGAGCCTCCTGGCCGAGGACCGTAGCGGGAGGTCCCTTGCGGAGAGCCACACCCTCTGCCCAGGGCGGTAAGTCGGCGCAGGAACCCGGCGCCGGTCGGCACCACGACAGGCGCGCTCAGACGTCTGGAGCAGCGGACCAATCATCACAGTACTTCAAGAAGCCTGTGGTGGGGAAAGAGCCAAACCTTACAGCACCCGGCGACCCACACGGCCCCGGCCTGCCCGGACGGGACCCAAGGAAGCCGGCGATCAGGGGCACTGGAGAGGGGGACAAAGACAGAGGCCCGGAGAGGGGGACCGGAGACGTGGACAGAGGACCGGCGAGGGAGACCGGAGACGGGGACTGGGACCCGACAGCGGAGGCCGGGCACAGGGACAGAGAACCGGCGAGGGAGGCCGGAGACGAGGACTGGGACCCGGTGAGGGGGCTGGACGGCACCCGAAGACACCGGGCACGACAGGAGGGGCTCCACCCCTTGATGGCACCGGAGGACCAGGCGATGTGGGGCTCGTGCAGCGCGAGCCAGGGCCTGCCCAGGACCACAGGGACAAGAGGAGAGCTGGTGACGAAAAACTGGAGCCTCTCAACGTGGTCACCAGCAACGGTGAGAAGGACTGGACAGGTGCGTTGAGTGACGTCAGCCAGGCGGCGATGATCCATTGCGAAGACCTCCAAGGGCCTCTCGAGGTCCTCAAGCGGAATGCCGGCCCGGGTGGCAAACCCAACGTCCATGAAACTCCCCTCAGCACCAGAGTCCATGAGTGCACCCACCGTCGCCCGCTGGTCCGCCCAGGCTAGGGTGACGTCCGCCAGACGGTTGGGTGGTGCACGGGTGGGTATGGACGAGAGGTCCGGAGGCGACTCACCAGCGGGCCTCCGGGGCGGGGGACAGGAAAGACGGCTCACCAGGATCTCCCGGGGTCTTGGCGAGCCTGGTCCTCTTGGCCGGGCACGGCAATTGGAGACACGGTGTCCATCCCGGCCACAGTAGAGGCAACGGCCGGAGAAGAGCCTGGACTCCCGCTCGGCCGGGCTAAGGCGGTTGCGTCCCAGCTGCATGGGTTCCTCCTTGGTCACGGCTCGGGAGGGAACAAACCCATCAGTCACGGAGGGGGCAGGACGGACAGCACTGTAGAGGCGGCCGCTGGGAAAGGGAGCCCCTGAGCGGCGGTCGACGGCACAGTCGTAAGGCCGGCGAGGCGGAAAGACCTGAGCCCTGGACTCCCTGAACACCCCCTCGGGGTCGTAGTACTCGGGGGGTACGTCTGGGGTAAAGAAAACCTCCTCGAGGTCGTGGTCCTCGGGGGGTACGTCTGGGGTACCGAAATCCTCCTCGAGGTCGTGGTCCTCGGGGGGTGCGTCTGGGGGTCCCCGTCGGGTTCTCTCACGTCTTCTCTCCTGGAGGCGTCCGTCGACGCGGATGGCGAGGCTGAACAGGTCCTCGAGGGAACCAGGTTCCTCCTGGGTCGCGAGCTGGTCCCTGACTGCGTCACAGAGCCCCCTCATGAAGGTTAGGCGAAGAGCAGGTTCGTTCCATCCACTCTCCACCGCCGCCAGTCGAAACTCCATGACATAGTCCGTCACCCTGCCGCTCCCCTGTCGGAAGGTCCCCAACCGGGCTCCAGGGTCCAGACCTCGGGCTGGATGGTGGAACACTCTGCGGAGCTCCGCCACGAAGTCTGGGTAGGAGAACAAAAAATCTGCCTCCATTGCCCAGGAGGAAGTGACCCACTGGGCAGCATGGCCTGAAAGTAGGTTGGTTATATAAGCCACTTGGGACCCACGAGCAGAAAAACGGCTTGGTTGATGACGGAAAACCAACTCACATTGCATGATGAATGTGGCACACTCCTCGGGATTACCGTCGAACAGCCGTGGGACGGAGAGAAGGGGTTCCCGAGATGCGAGATCTGCTGGGGCTGCGGGGAATGTTCCTGAAGGGTGTGAGAGGTGAAAGGCATTAACGGTGTCGCCCAGCGAGTGAAGCTGAGCGAGAATGTCGGACTGTTGTCCCGCCAAAGCGGCCATTGAACCTTGAACAAGCAGGACCTGCTCTCGGAGTCCCTGTACAGCAGCTGCAGCCGCATCCAGCTGTAGGGCGTGTTCCTTGGCTGACTCTAACTGGACTGCCGCTGCTGTGCTGACTCTCTTGCGGGCGCAGACTGCGCAGGCCAGTACGAACCCCTTGACGTCGTTCCTCATGGTGGGCCACCAGAATCGACGAGCCAGGAGGGAGAACGTGCGATGAACGCCCGGGTGGCAGGCGAACCGGCTGGTATGGCCCCACTGGAGGACCCGGGACCGGACTGAGTTGGGGACAAAGAGACGGTTAACAGGTACATTGCCTGGAGCGCGATGGAAGCGTAGGGCACGCCTTACCACCCCCTCGATGCCCAAGGTGACTACTCTCTCTGTGTCGGCTGGGGTCGTCATTGGTTGGATCGTAATGTTATGGTTTGACACCGACCCCAAACGCTAACGACACAAGAGAGTAGGATTCAGAGTTGCCAAATACGAGGGCTTGTTTATTTGATAATAAGAATAAGTGAAACAGGGAAAGCAGGTCAACAAGAACAGGTACAATGAACAAGGGGCAAAGTTCTGCTGCTCTGCAGCTTCTCCCGGAAGGGTAGTCTTGGGAAGCAGGAGCAGACCACTGTACCGCTCTGCAGACTCTCACGGCGGACCTCTCAGATGTTGTGTAAGACCGAGAGAGGGAGAGAGGGAACGGGTCAGTGACAGAGCAGACTTGAAACGAGCTGGAGGACAGGGTGTTATATTCTTCGTGTTAAACAACACAGTGATGTGCAATATTCCAAAAACAGCCCAAGTGAATATCTTCATGTAAACACACAGTGAGCAAAAATCCAAACACCGTCCAAATGTGAAATACTATCTTCGTGTAAACACACAGTGAGCAAAAATCCAAACACAGTCCAAATGTGAAACAATATCTTCGTGTACAAACACAGTGAGCAAAAATCCAAACACAGTCCAAATGTGAAATAATATCTTCGTGTCAATACACAGTGGGAGGTGGAAGATCCCCAAAATATTATTCCAAAAAAGGAAAGAGCAAAAACGATAATGGCTGGGTGAGTGACTGTCTGACAAAAAGGTGGTAGACTTCAGTGTAAAGGTTTACACACGAAAATCGGAAATAGGTCAAGACAGTCAATCTAGAAAAACTCACCCAGACGAGCTGCGTAAAGGAACAGGAACAACAGTGGAGGCGAGCGCGCGCCACGGAGCAGGTATCCAAGGATTATCCAAGGCTTCTAGGAATTCCTGGAGAATTGCACAGTGAAACAGAAGCAACGGGGAAAAACATCCAGCGACAAATCAAGACGATCCAACAACTTAGGGTGGGGAAAACGGGGTATAAATAATGAGGGATCGATTGATTGAAAAGCAGTGACAGCTGGGGAATGTGATTGACAAGCGTGGGGAAGTGAGAGAACCAATCAGCGACGTCTCAGATGACGTCAACGGGGAGAAACGTGTGAACGAGGGGATAGAACCAATTGACAGAAAATGAATGAAAACAAAGCGAGGGTGGTTAAAGGAACAGAACGAGTGAGAGCGCAAGGACAGAAACCTCACAAAAGAAAGAAAGAAAGAAAGAAAGAAAGAAAGAAAGAAAGAAAGAAAGAAAGAAAGAAAGAAAGAAAGAAAGAAAGAAAGAAAGAAAGAAAGAAAGAAAGAAAGAAAGAAAGAAAGAAAGAAAGAAAGAAAGAAAGAGTATAGATTATAATAGTGTGGTGTGGACCTGCCAGGTCACCCACACTAATTACTGAATGATTCGTTTTTACTGGATTTCTATTTTGTATGTCCTTCATGAGGATCAGTATTTATTTTAGTATTTATTCTAGTTATTAAGTATTTAATGGCTATAACCGAGACCTGAGTACTGTATCTCGTGCTTCCATGTCACATGGAAAGATTACAATAAACATAACTTTGACTTTGGCAACAGCTACACTGATGGATGGGCGGAGATCTGGGAAATAGCCTACTATACAGACCATTACCAGAGAGCCTCACCAAGGCCTGCTAAATTGGACTAAATGGACTCATATGAACAAGAAAGAACCAAAGGATGGACATTTGACATGAGTAAATCAAACAAGACCATATTTTCTCATGAATTGACACCATTGTTATTGTAACCATTAGTTTACCATTAGATTACAAAAAGTGTTTTTTGTAATCATTAGTTAGATGTAGCTCTAGAAATCAATTGTCATTGTTTTATGTAGTGTGCAAATTAGATTTTTTTTATTTAATACATGTGTGTTTTAAGTAAACCTAACTCTCTAGCTCGTCCTTGATTTATGATGTGACATAACGTTAGGTTATGGCTATAACCAAGTTCTGTTAGTTAGGGGTGACGCTTGGCATCACTACTGCACTATCTCGCATATGTGCACGCGCACTGAATAAAGACCACAAATGTACCTTTAATCCCAATATTTGTCTGACCACACCCCTCATCAGCTTACCTTCATAAGCAGGTGTGTGGTCACCTGCTCTCCTCCTTCCCAAGCTTTCACCATAAGGTGAGATCAAGGGCTGCAGCGGCCGCCTGATGCCAAGTGTCACCCCTAACTAACAGAACTTGGTTATAGCCATAACCTAACGTTCTGTTCCGTTAGGGGCTCTGCTTGGCATCACTACTGCACAAGGGGAGGCCAAGCGGAGCCGCTGGCTGACAAATACACCCCGCTGACAGCCCCCCACAACCATCAGAACAGGGAGGGCCGAGCCCCCCCGACCCCCCCTAATGGAGGGCATCCCCCCTATTAGGGGCTTCACGGGAGGGCGACGGACCCGACCGTGCGAAGAGGCACTCAAGCAACTCAACGCACAGGGTGAGCAGACCGTGGCTTGACCCCACGACTACACACACGCACAACCCGCATGCCACCCGGGAACGAACGGAGGAACAACCTCGTTACTGCCCCCAGAATCACGGGGTCAAGGGCAAACCCAACCCCGTGGCAAGGCCGTAGCAGCGGAGCGCGAAGGAAGACCCAGACCCACCAAAAGGACTGGACTCCCTGGAATGGGGGCCCGGAGAAGTCCATGATGCCAGCATCAAGACCCCACCAGGTGGGCACGTAGTGCCCCGCCCCCCACATCGCCAGCGTATTCGGACAAAGGCCCCTCAGTTACTGCACCTGGTATTCCCAGGCGGAATCCCATCCAAGTACTAACCAGGCCAGAACCTGCTTAGCTTCCGAGATCGGACGAGATCGGGCGTGTTCAGGTTGGTATGGCCGTAAGCCGAGCGGGCCCCGTCCCCCCCAATAGTACACCGCCTGGCACACTGACCCTGCAACAGGCAGTCAGCATGGCCGTAAGCACACAAAAAAGGTTAACCAACGGAAGCAGGCAGCGCACCGGGGAAAAAACCAGGCAACAGGCTATTAACCCTAGCCTGGAGACTGCGGACGAGACAGGCGCCAGAGGGGACAGCTGAACACAGCCGCCCCGGCGGAAGGAGCGTAAGCTGGCGGTGTTGCATGACCAAGCCTCCATTTAAAAACCCCCACCCAGAGGGGTCGAGGCAGAGAAGGCTGACACGATTGGCAGACGTCATGAACGTGCAGGGGCACCCTCAACCGGTGAACCCGGGAGTTGACACTGCACCAACACACCAGGGAATCAACCACCTTGGTGTTACCCAATGCGGTGGTTGTTCCTATAACCCCTCAAGAAAAAACTCCAAAACACACCTGCGGGTATACACCGGCTATACCGCAGTACAAGTGTTTCAGTTTCCAAAAAAGGGTTAACCCAGGCCTACGGGTCGACGAAACATTACTTCGGACCGGGCCTGGCGGTACGGGAAGCACAGGGCCACCAGAGGAGGACAAAAACCACCCCCACAGGCCCCTCTTCGCCATGCGTGAGAGAGAAGCGGAAAAGAATGGAGAACCAGCCCCTAAGCACACCGTACTTGGTATTCCCAGGCGGTCTCCCAACCAAGTACTAACCAGGACCAACCTGTGTAGCGGCCGAGATCCGACGAGATCGAGCGTGTACAGAATGGCATGGCTGTAAGCCATTACGCCAGTGCTGAGTAAAAACGTACTCAACCAGGGTCTCCATAGCGCTTAACCCTGTGACACCCGGACCGACCTGGCATTTTTCCCCCTGAAAAAAGCCCAAGTCCCTCAGGGTACCAGAACAGCAGATCTGCATCCCCGGCGGACAACGGGTTCAACTGATCCGGACCAGCGCGACCAGAACCAGTCCCGTGCCCTAACCACGCCGACATGCCTACTCCAGGAGAAGGGCAGATATGCGTGTCGATCTTAACATGAAAAGAAGGCACCACCCAGACGTTCGGGCGAACCGCGCCTGGTGGCCCACCCCAAGGGCGTGAGACCCCTCTACATATGTTCAGATCCATTCCGTCATCAGACATGAACGAGAATCCGTCGAAAAACCAAACCAGGTCGTGTGATTTGGTCGTCGGAAGAGGAAAAACCCCCATCTCAGTTGCTTTATAAAAACGCTGTTTCAACCACAAGCAACCAAGGCGTGCCAGTCAGTCGCCTGTTTACAGCGAGCTAGCACTATACGTGCGTCGGGACACACCCCCATCAATGAACAGGCTATTTAGACCTGTCATTGAATTCCCAAGGCGCCCAGGGGAACGACAAGAGGGGTGTGACACTCCCTAACTCCAACATTTCTTGAATAGAAAAGAAGGAAGCATCAACAGTATGTATCCCAGTCTACACAGCCGGGGGTAAAATTTTTTCAAATTTTTACATCCCACCACCCTCCCATAGGAAGGAGACGGGGATCCCCAGAGAGACTTCCCACGCGAGCTGTACAGATTGAAAAGAATATATTGCACCTTGAGCCATGTAAAAAATTGGTTTTAGGGCTCTCCGGGGAAGAGGCACTGAACCCATACACACTCAATAATCGAATTGAATACATATACAATAGAATAGAACCCTTCTAGAGGGTCCACTCACTTTGACAATCTGAGGAGGAAGGCTCTGTACTCTGATGGAGGCTCCCTCACATGGAAGAAGGAGTCCGAACTCACAGAAGGCCCGAATAGGCGCTTGGTGAGGAGGAGCCCTGACCACCCCCCTGAAACAGATCCATCACATGGACCTGAACAGCACACGGAAGTCCTACCAACAGAGACGCGCACGGTGACGTACTCTATGGCGGGGGAATTCCTGTGGTGCACACGCCCAATATACCAGGCCGTGGAACCAGGAAACGCCCCCCCCCCCCCCCGTAACGTGCCGAACCGCCACGTGACGGGAACCTTGAAGGACAGGGGGTGTACCCCTGACCGACAGAAACAAGGGGGAGAGGAAAGGTTACCAGTTCACCCCTTTACGACCCCACACCCATGATACGATGTAATGACAAAAAGAGAATATGACACAGTCATAGTCAGCTCTATGAAGCGTTTGACAGCTCCACACAGCGCATGAGCTAACCTGCTATCTGATTTTTACTAAGGAAAAAACACAGAATAGAGAGGGCTCTAAGAGCCCCGGTCCAACATACACATGTGCTTCTGTGGCCAGTCCAACCCAGTTGTAGGTCACATGACACACACAACCCAACATCACCTACAAAAAATGGCAAAAACACTCAACAGAGGAACGCCGTTTTTCACAATGAGAGAATACATCATTCTCGATTAGTATCGGCCACAGGCCTTGCTAAGCACACACGACAGCGACCAAACCATCTTTTCTTTTAGGAAAATAAAGTTTCTCCAGCAGTTTTAGCACAACCTCAGCAATCAAGCTAAGGGTTACATCGCATCCCTACCACACAAAAGACACAATTAGTGCACAACATGTCTGATAGAAGGATGAAAAAGTCCCCAGGGAACCGGGGGGAAAACACAATCCTCTTATTTTACCCTCAGTACGGCCAGTTAAAACAGGAAACCCTGTTAATATGTGAACACACTGTTCATTGTCATCACAGGCTGAGAAAAGAACATTATTTTACTCACTTGTCACCAAGCATAGCTTCATAGGTTAGTTACCTTAGTTGTGAGTACACGGTACATATAAACACCATGATGTTTCTCACACAACAACCAGATCATTACATCCCGATTTGCACGGAGAAGCTAACTGCCAGTGACAAAAACAGCTCACACATAACCCGCAACCTATCCTAAATGCATTGCAGCAACACACGTTTTGGGAAAAACATCGTTATTCACAATACATTTAGAAAAGTAAAACCAGAAGACGTGTTATAAGGTCTGGTAAAACCTGGTCCTACCCGGAACGTAGATCAGCGAAGTGCAGTCACAGACACCGTAGGAACACAGCCGCTCCTGTGTTGTTCGAACTGGGCAGCGTCGCCGCTCCAACCCGCACTACAGTCCTCTTTGTTGATGCAACCTTGCCGACCCGGCTCAGGGCAGGGTCGACAAAAACATCCCCTGTCAAGGATGACGTCGTAGTCAAGAGTGTAAAACATGTTAAAATCAAAGCACGTTCAACAGAATAGCATCAAGCTAACGGCCGCTCCAACCGTTCGGGCGCTACTGCTCCTGCTCGCGAGACGCCGAGCTAACGGCGCACGCGACCAGAAGCGAGCTCGCGGCGGCGCGCGAGAAGCTAAAGCTACCCCGCGCCAGGCCATGGCCTATAGCAGCAAGCTAACGTTACCTAGTGATCACGACATGCTAGCCCCGCAGCTAACAGCTGACTGGCTAACAGTAGGCCCACCAAGCAGGCCATGCAGCGATCCCAGCAGGCTAACGCAGCAATTAACAGCTGACTGGCTAACCGTAAGCTAAGCAGCTATCACCTGAACATGTAAACAATGACATAACACTCACCCAGACAGGCCGCCGTTCTGAACCTCTCCTCACTTTTTAAGAGAAAAGAGAAAACAAGATGTCAACACCGCTTTACAACAGTGATTTTACCAACACCCGACGGAATCAGCACAATACCAACTGGCCTGTGTAGCTGACTTGAACATGGATCTGCCGCTATCGCACATCCATGCACATATCCCCTCGTGAAGGAATACTCTCATTTGGATATGAAAGATGGGGCCTTAACACGGTGACAGAGAGAAGTCCACTCGTCCAGAACACACAGGGATCACCAGTGTTAATGGTCGCGGCCCACTAGTTAAAACTATAATGGTCTTCAGACCAAGGCCTTCTGTCGCCTAGGTGGCTGAACAAAGGACCCTAGCCTGGGGCCGGTTTCCATAAACATTGTCAAGTAGCCCCCATAGCACTAACAGACAAGTGAAGCCCGCCAGCAACAGTACTCACCCAACCTGAAACCCACCGCTTCTCACAACAGCGGCGTGTCCGACAGTTCAGCTGTGGCCTGACAGGTTTCACCCCAACAAACACAGCAAGGAACTGCAGTTGAGAAGCATGCATCGGCGTGCTCCCAATACGAAAACCGGTGGAGGATTTTTAGAATGATCATCATCTTCCAGACACTCCAGTACGAAGACAATATCGCCGTATTTTCTCGAAAATAGTGAGAGAGAAAATAAAGATATGATGTCAACGTATCCTTGTTTCCCAAAGCTGCTCCTAAACCTTTCTTCCATCATGGTGTCAAGTGTGGGGATCTACCGAGGCACTTCTTCCTTGTGGTGAAAGCGAGAAGGAGGAGAGCAGGTGACCACACACCTGCTTATGAAGGTAAGCTGATGAGGGGTGTGGTCAGACAAATATTGGGATTAAAGGTACATTTGTGGTCTTTATTCAGTGCGCGTGCACATATGCGAGATAGTGCAGTAGTGATGCCAAGCAGAGCCCCTAACGGAACAGAACTGTTTACTAAATCCTGGTCAACCTTACAATCCCTGACTTTAGCCAATTAAATTACCTACTGTAACGCGGGTTACATAATTTCAGAGAGTGTGCACCCCCGTTAATCTGAATTAAAGCCAAAGCATGCCGGCATCTCAAAACATATTGATTTGATTATTTATATAATTCCATGTGATGTGACTTCATGTCCACAACACCTGCCAAGCAGTAGCTCCCTTTTTCAATGTGCTGTTGGGCACTTGAGGTGAAACCTTTGCATTGGGCACCAGAAGGTGCTCTGTTAATGATGGAGAGAATAGCCCCATGTCTGTGAAGCCTTGTGGCATCAAAGTCACTCCAGGAACGAGGATTTCCCTGGCCGTTAACTTTGGGCTTCAATCAAAATCAAAAGACCCATCTTCAGCTATAGCTGTGCCAGATCACGCGCCGCCACGCCGCAGCCTCTGCTTGTTGGCAGCTGCCCAAACCTAGGAGATTAGTAGACCTACACCGAATGTCTATTGCTTGCATCTTTTATGGTTCATCTACCAAAAGATAGAACGAACGATGTCCCTATTACCTGCTGAGAAGAGCCTGCCAAACTTCTCAAGGTGTGAAGTTCAGTAGAGAAAACTGTCAGCAGTATCATGGTGGATCATATACACGGAAGACTTGCTGAAAAATGTATCCTAGTATTTGTGTGTAGGTGAATTCTACACATTTGACAATGTCATATAATATCTATATTATATGCATAATCATTCCTATATTTTTTTTATGTATTTTTCATACATCTAGTGTATTTCCCAATCTTGTATGTTCAATAGTGAACACTTTCTCACGCAAGAGGTTAAAGGTCAGGGAGTTCCCATCTAATGGACTGTCCAGACATTGGAGACATTGACCTGTACGTCTATGTGTTAGTTTACACCCCAGCGGTTGTCATGGTTGTAAATGTCATGGAAAGATGAACACCATTGTGTTCTTAAATGTAATGCTGTACTTCTGCTGTTTCTTTGTTTGTAAGAGTATATAAGACACTACTATGTAATTTGTTACTTCTGCTGTTTCTTTAGAGTATATAAGACATTACTATGTAATTTGTTACTTCTGCTGTTTCTTTGTTTGTAAGAGTATATAAAACACTACTATGTAATTTGTTACTTCTGCTGTTTCTTTAGAGTATATAAAACATTACTATATGTAATTGGTTACTTCTGCTGTTTCTTTGTTTGTAAGAGTATATAAGACCCTACTATGTCTTTTGTTACTTCTGCTGTTTCTATTCTGAATTCCTAAACCCTGAATTCCTAAAGCCGTAAAAAAAAATCTCCTTCTCAAAGTTACGGCTGGCCAAGATGTTCTTAAAGAAAAACATCAGAACCCAAGACAGATCTCACAAGAATACCAATTCAAGTATACAACCACATACTCAAAGACAGACACACAGACACACACACACACACACACACACACACACACACACACACACACACACACACACACGCACGCATGCATGCACACACACACACACACACACACCCCCCAGCTTAAGCCAGAGTGAGAGAGAAAGAAATACCAAATATGTCACAACTATTTCTCTGAACTACTTGGACAAGTTGTGTGTGCGTGTATAACAAATGCTGATGTGGCAGGGGCCCGGCAGAATTTCAATAGGCAATATTTCCATATAGGCATCACATATTATTCCCATTGCAATTTTACTGGGAAAACATCACATGGACTCCTGCCTGGCGGTTGCTGTGGACTGTGCAAGGGAGGGTGCATTGTCTAACAATAATGAAAAGAACTGTGGAATTAGAGTCTGTGTGGTAACAACGTAATGAGAAAGAGTTGGCATTATCTGCCGCTGTGTTTGCAAAAGGCAAATAGCCATTAGAGGGGCTGTTCTCTCAAGTCTCGATGAGGAGAATAACAAATCGAGAACGTTGTTGTTTACGGTGTGAACTGGATCAGACACTGTAGCTGAATCCACTGTCGGTGTGTGGTGGAGCGCTGCATTTGTTGGATCCCTCCTCTTCTCTCTGCGATCAGACGGGTAGCCAAATAATAATCAGTCTGTCGCTTTAGGGTGTTGACACGCGGCTACAGTGCTTGACGGCCATTCACCGAGGATACGGACTAAGCGGGACAAAAAATATGTGCATATGACCTTCAATCTTTTTCATAGTGCGCCTTAACCCCCCCCCCCCTCCAGCCACCCAACGCGGTGATGTGGATGTGTGAATTCAAAGTGACATCAAAGTCGTTGCGACATCAAGGATGTTCTGGAGGCCCGCCTCTGCATTGGGAAGGGAGACAGGTGTGCTATGCTTTGTCCCACTAGTGCCGATTATCTTTCTGGGAGAGAGGACCGTCGGCTGTGGGATTACCGAGAGATGCAATTAAGGCCTCGACAGGGAATCTCTACGTCTGACACAAACAGATACTGGGGCTGTGTCTTCAGACGTGCACGTATTACACTCAAACTGTGAAGTGGAAGGCACACCTTGAGCCACGCCAGATGACTACATCACTAATTTATTCGTCTTGTGTCGAGGAGTTGGTGGGGTTGGTCGCTGCTAATTACCTATTCGCCGCAGCACACCAATTACGGAATGCAAATTATTAATACGAGTGCAAGGGTACGATTGTCTCTGTGGATAGTGGTTTCTTTTTAAAAAAAGGAGAAACGATTAAGTGATACGGTGGGCCTCAAAGCCTTCAAGGAGCAGGGGAGGGGTGGGCTAACGTTAGAGCTCAAACCACTTTTCCACGTTACAAATTCATTAGGAAACCGAGATGGCAAAACTAAACCAATAAAGCTCATTACAGTCAGACAATAAGCTTACTGTAGTAACATCTTAACTCAGATTCAGCCTCACAATGCGCAAGACCGTCGATGCGGTTCAGCACTGGAGTTTCTATAGAGATATATATCGACGTGTTGCACCTCCTTGCCCGTGCTCTCTAGTGACTCGTGAGCGCCATGCTCCTCCTCACTGGTGCATGGAAGGAAAACACACAGACACACACACACACACACACACACACAGCATTGAAAGGCAACAAGCTGTTATGAGGTCGTTATGGACAACAAATGCTGCTCGATGGTCTTCATGGGAAAGAGTCCACTGTGGTACAGTACATGCTTCAGCAGCACAGTAACTGGATGGTAAGGGTCAGAAAGAAGACGCTTTTATATATATTCACAGTTACTGTGCTGCTGAAGCATGTACTGTACCACAGTGGACTCTTTCCCATGAAGACCATCGAGCAGCATTTGTTATATATATATAAACAAATCTGAAACTCTATTTGATTGCTCCATCATCCAGTCTTGGATTGTCTTTTTTCTTTGTTTGTGTTTTCTCATCATGCACCCAATGCTTTTTCAAACATTATGTCTGCCTCCTGGTGTTTCTCTCTCCCTCTCTCTCCCTCCCTCTCTCCACTCATACTACTCACGCATTCACTTTTTGACTCTGTCTAAACACACACACACACACACACACACACACACACACACACACACACACACACACACACACACACACACACACACACACACACACACACACACACACACACACACACACACACACACACACACACACACACACACACACACACAACAGACACTGATATACAAACTCTCAATACACAGATATACACTCTTTCTCTCCCTCCACACTCTCTCTCTCTCTCTCTCTCTCTCTCTCTCTCTCTCTCTCTCTCTCTCTCTCTCTCTCTCTCTCTCTCTCTCTCTCTCTCTCTATCTCTCTCTCTCTCTCTCTCTCTATCAATACACACTCTCAACACAGACACACGCTCCCTCCTTCTCTCTTTCACTCGCTACACACATACACACACACACTCTCTCTCTCTCTCTCTCAATACACACTCTCAACACACACACGCTCCCTCTTTCTCTTTCACTCACTACACACACACACTCTCTCGCTCTCTCAATACACACTCTCAACACAGACACACGCTCCCTCTTTCACTCACTACACATACACACACTCTCTCTCTCTCAATACACACGCTCAACACAGACACACGCTCCCTCTTTCACTCTTGAGTACACACATACACACACTCTCTCTCTCTCAATACACACTCTCAACACAGACACACGCTCCCTCTTTCACTCACTACACACATACACACACTCTCTCTCTCTCAATACACACTCTCAACACAGACACACGCTCCTTCTTTCACTCTTGAGTACACACATACACACACTCTCTCTCTCTCAATACACACTCTCAACACACACACGCTCCCTCTTTCTCTTTCACTCACTACACACACACACTCTCTCGCTCTCTCAATACACACTCTCAACACAGACACACGCTCCCTCTTTCACTCACTACACATACACACAATCTCTCTCTCTCAATACACACTCTCAACACAGACACACGCTCCCTCTTTCACTCTTGAGTACACACATACACACACTCTCTCTCTCTCTAAATACACACTCTCAACACAGACACACGCTCCCTCTTTCACTCACTACACACATACACACACTCTCTCTCTCTCAATACACACTCTCAACACAGACACACGCTCCCTCTTTCACTCTTGAGTACACACATACACACACTCTCTCTCTCTCAATACACACTCTCAACACAGACACCCTCTTTCACTCACTACACACATACACACTCTCAATACAAATTATTAATTATATTGTTTTAAAAATGGGAAGAGCAATTGGTATTTCCAGGAAATGTGCTTCTTTTGTTGCCCGTCCCCTTTTATGTCAGATAGTGCAAAGTTTAGTTTTATGTCATCTTGACTATTGCTCTGCGATGTGGTCATCTGCTGCCAGTGGTGACCTCAGGAAGCTCCAGGTGGTCCAGAACAGGGCAGCACGGTTGGTACTGGGCTGCTCACTAAGGTCTAATGTGAGCCGTATGCATGCCCGCCTCTCTTGGCTTAACGTTGAAAATAGATTGTCTTTTAAAATATACTTGTGCTGTTCAAGTTGGCCATGAGCAGTAAAACTCCTGTTTTTATACATAATCAGATTGTTTTTAGTAATACTGTGCACAAGCATTACACTAGAGGTTCCAGTAGTGGGCAGCTTGAATTGCCAGGTCCTAGAACCAGCGCTTTGGGGAGATCTTTTATTTTTAGAGCATTAACTCTGCATTAACTTTGGAATGGCCTGCCTCGGAACCTCTGCTGCATTTACAGTAGATTCACTTTTAAAAAGAATCTTAAATTGTGTTTAAATTGTTTTTAACACTGTAAAGTAATTTTTTGTTTTTGTTTTACACTAATGTAATTTTAGCTATATTAATTGTTACAGTAGGTTCATTATGCATTGTGTGTACTGACTTTTAATAATTTTGTTTTTTGCAATAGTGATTGTTTTTGTATGTTTTTTTGTGTGTGGACCCCAGGGCCCTGTTTCTTGTACCTGGATAACTGAGTTAGCCGGATAACTTTAGCTGGATAACTGAGTTAGCCGGACTTTCCGGTTTCATGTACGTGTATTTTCCAAATCACCATGACAACAGATCCAAAAGTTTGAGCCTGGTAGAAAGCAGAGTTCAAGTTCAACTTAGCCTGAACCATCGCCACGCCCCCGCAAAGAAGTGACGGCCCGTTTCCTGAAACTATTCCCACAGTCTACGATCTGCATTATACCATTCTGAATTACGTTCTTGTGCTCCATTCTTCCAGAGGGGGCTTTTGAAATGTAAAATAGACCCAAAATGCTGATACTAAATTCACTTTGTCCTAAATAATGCACGTTATATATACCGTGGCGACGGTGGCGCTCACTCGTGCGATGTACACATTATGTGGTTATTTCAATTGTAACTGGGATTAAGATGTCTGATGAGATGCGCTGTTTGACGGATTTGAGAAATTGAATGAGCCGTTGACGTCACATTAATGAATGAGGATAAAGAGATAAACTTCATTCATAACAAAGGATATTCTAAACACGGGTCTCTCGTTCATTAATGTATAAACAATGAATTTATCCCATCTGGCACAGTGGTCCAGCGGTAGTGCTCAAGCCCGCCAACCCAGCGACCGGGGTTCAAAACCCGGTCTTTCCAATATGATTTTTTTGAATATAATATTAATGATTATACGCCAAAGTAGCCTGGTTTTAAGTTAAAATATTATAAATCTACATGCATTGAGGATGTCATTCTTTATATAGCTCTCAACGTGCACCAAATTGAATTATTCCTATATTGCAAAAGAAGGAGACGACTAGGGTCTTGAACCCCGGTCGTCTGTGTGAAAGTCAAAAGAACAACCCATTAGACCACATTGGAGATAAGTTAAAGATTGACTATACATCAATCAATGGGTAAGAGAGCCGTATCGTAATTCTGTATAACAGTTAACTAATTATTTTCGCTAGCAAGATCTCATTTGATTATTCAATCCAGCAGGCAAGTTTAAAGAAATATAATCTGATTGATTGAGGTAATGAGGGACTTAAAATTAGCCTATAGATAACGCATTTAACTTGTCGGCGAGGCGATTGAGCCGTACTGCAATATGTTAATAAAGTTTTAAATCAATTAATCAATCAATGCCGCTAGAGAATCAGGATTTCTGCGATCGACACCTGCTGTCTTCTCAGCTGAGGCGGGCGCGCGCACTGATCCTGAGAATCAAGTCTGGCTTGAGTTAACGAGACTGAATCCACCTTCTTGGAACAGGAAAATCCCGGCTTCAAACATCGGGTTAACTGAAGCTGGATAATGACATCTTGATCGACTTAGTTGAACCACGTACAAGAAACAGGGCCCAGGAAGACTAGCTGGTTGCTATCGCACCAGCTAATGGGGATCCCTAATAAAATCAAATCAAATCAAATACACACTCTCTCTCTCTCTCTCTCTCTCTCTCTCTCTCTCTCTCTCTCTCTCTCTCTCTCTCTCTCTCTCTCTCTCTCTCTCTCTCTCTCTCTCTCTCTTCTCTCTCTCTCTCTCAATACACACTCTCAACACAGACACACGCTCCCTCTTTCTCTCTTTCACTCACTACACACATACGCACTCTCAATACACACACTCTCTCTCTCTCTCAATACACTTTCAACACAGACACACGCTCCCTCTTTCTCTCACTACACACATACACACTCTCTCTCTCAATACACACCTAGGGTTGCCACCCGTTCCTTAAAATACGGAATCGTTCCGTAATTGTAAACTAAAAGAGGCGTTCCGTATTGAACTGATAAGGGACGCCCTATGTTCCGTATTGTAAAGTTGCCAGTTTAGTGAGAGAAATGAGTAGCCTCCAGCTGCAGCCCCGGAGATTGGTCCAGATTGGGCAACTTCCGCCCAGCCACAAGATTATTTCTCCTGTGACAGGACAGTACGGAAGTATCTCGAAGTACGTCTGACGTATCTCGAATTACGTCTGACGTTTCTCTACGTTAACGAACGTTAGAGCTGCGCAGCAGCAGGTCGAGAGCAGCACTCGCTCAGAGAACTCTACCTCTTGACGTCGGCGCTTGGGGATTTAAAATAGTTTAACGTTAAAGTCAGTACTGACTCAGACGGAAACAATCTAACGTTTGTCTGTAAACTTTGTCCACCCGGTTTGAAGAAGCAAGTCCGCACATCGACGCGACGACTTCGACAGCAACATTGAGAATATGCAAACGTCCTGTTTTAGTTTTCATAATAAAGACAATTCAAGCAAAGTTGTTCCTCATGTTTTTGAAAATATACTGTAGAGATGAAAGCTGCAGTGTGGACTGAATGCACGGTGGCAAAGCGTTATGGAAATGCCAGTATTCTGATTGCTGTCTGTGGTTCAATATTTTTTACAAATAATAGTTCGCAGCAACGTATTGAAAAAAGAACTAACAAAATGGGCCGTTCAATATCTCCTTTATGTTCGAAATGTCAAACAGACCTGGGTACCTACAGGCTACAGTCTATCACTACTTTGGGGAATCTAAGTGTTTATCCAGGTTCTGGGGCCAAGTGATTGATTGAACACTTTATTAACATATTGCAGAATG
Organism: Notolepis coatsorum; assembly: GCF_963971535.1. Classification (NCBI taxonomy): domain Eukaryota; kingdom Metazoa; phylum Chordata; class Actinopteri; order Aulopiformes; family Paralepididae; genus Notolepis; species Notolepis coatsorum. The sequence goes on from NC_140169.1 coordinate 171,327,483, forward strand.
GGTACAGTATAGTACAGCTCAGTCATGAATTGAAAATGGGGGACCCTGATGTAAACAAGACGAAAGTATTTCTCTGGTCTGCATCCCCTTAACAATTGTATGTATTGAGCTGTACTGTATCAGGGTCCCCCATTTTCAATTAATCAGGACATACATGACATACAGATAGACAGTACTGCTACATCTATACATTTATGACATACCAGATTTGCAAATACAGTACTGTTTGTGATACAAAAAGAGTCCAGAAAAGAGAGTATATACATTTGACGTAGAAACTGTACATTGGAGGAGGTTGGGTAGGTGTGGGGGGGGGGACTGTACATTGGAGGTGGTTGGGGGGGGGGGGGGGGGGGGGTCGGGTAGGTGGGTGGGGGACACTGTACAACTGTACAAGCAAAACTGTACATTGGAATATTGACAAAACCATACTTGGTAATTTACTGTACATTGGAGGGGGTTGGGTTACAACACAGGAGCAGAGTATAAACAACAGTACAGGAATGAGAAACCGTCTAAATGGGTTTTAACATTTTAGTTTATTTCATGCGGATATGATCTGTAATACCTGATCGGTACAATATCTACTAACCTGATCAATACAAGCCCCCCCCCCCCTCTCGTCAGCGCAGACGTACTTGCTTTTGATTTTGACGTTCAATTAACACGAACTATTATTTGTAAAAAATATTGAACCACACAGACAGCAATCAGAATACTGGCATTTCCATAACGCTTTGCCACCGCGCATTCAGTCCACACTGCAGCTTTCATCTCTACAGTATATTTTCAAAAACATGAGGAACAACTTTGCTTGAATTGTCTTTATTATGAAAACTAAAACAGGACGTTTGCATATTCTCAATGTTGCTGTCGACGTCGTCGCGTTGATGTGCGGACTTGCTTCTTCAAACCGGGTGGACAAAGTTTACAGACAAACGTTAGCCCAATCTGGACCAATCTCCGAGGCTGCAGCTGGACCCTATTGGGCCGGCGTTCAAAAACAAGCCAAAATAGTCAAAGTCGGGGGAAATAAACAGACATGGCAACTCTGTTATGGTGGGCGTGCGCTCAGCAGCTCACCGACCAATGAGAATTAGCGTTTTCACGTTGCTAGGAAGAGTTCTGTGCCGCAGCTACGCCCAACGCTTATTGCTTATTAACAGCGGAGGATTGCTGCCGAGTGCTTCCGCGTTTTCCCTGATTGGCTGCGACACGCCCCACGGCAGGCGCGGCAGCCGCAGAGCGGAGCGGCAGAGCTTGCGGCAGAGCTTGCGGCATTATGTAGCCGTATTCCGCTATGATTATCATTCGAAGCTTAGCTCACCTGGCAGCGCTGCGGTCCTGCGGTCCTGCGGTCCGTTGGTGACAAGTTTGAATCCCATCATTTTTTTTTTTTTTTTTTTTTTACGTGTATTCTTTCGCCGGTTAAGGTTAGGCATGGTTAAGGTTAAGGTTAAGGTTAGGCATTGTTTCGGAGTTGGTTAAGGTTAGAAGGGTTAAGTTTAGGCGCTGTTAAGGAGCTGGTTAAGGTTAGAGTTTGTCTTAGAGAATGGCAATATTCTTTCTATGGTTAAGGTTAAGGTTAGGCATGGTTAAGGTTAAGGTTAAGGTTAGGCATTGTTTCGGAGTTGGTTAAGGTTAGAAGGGTTAAGTTTAGGCGCTGTTAAGGAGCTGGTTAAGGTTAGCGTTTGTCTTAGAGAATGGCAATAGACAGCCTATTTCCGCACTGCCGCTCTCTCGCGCTGCCGCGGTCACATGGTCACATGTCACATTCTTGCACTCCTCCGCTGTTAATAAGCAACACGCGTCCCCAACCTCTGTCTGCGCGCTCGCTTTGAAAATATCTACTACACCGCGTCCTAAAAAGACAAAACGCCTCCAGAAATACAGACCTGAGTTGGAAGAGGCAAATCCCTGGGTTGATAGTGTCAATGGAGATGTTTACAAAGCTAATTGTAAAGTATGTAGGCATGTGTTTCCTGTGGACATCAGACAGCATGCCTCCGGAGAACAACATGCCAGAAATATAAGAACTCAAAGGACCCAAGCACAGGTGTCACAGTTCTTCATGACTGAAACATCTCCTGAGATTGATTCGGTATGGGATATTATTAATTACATCTTATTTATCTGGTTGTGTTTTTAACTAGATGTCAGTATTTCTATACCTGCCCTGGCAGAGGCAGCCTACATATTGGCTGCTGAATCTGATGTTGATTGATTGATTGATTGAAAACTTTATTAACAGATTGCAGAATGGGTACAATACAGCACAGCTCAATACTGCAGACCAGAGAAAGACTTTCGTATTGTTTATGTTACAGGTACCAGGATATGGCACCTGATAGCAGAGATATGTTTAACATATGAAACAGGTTGTAGTTAATCATTTGACAAGGAAAGGTGCAGACACGATGTTATTGACTCTGGCTCCTCCCGGTTGTCTATTTCAACAACATTTATTCATTCAATAGAATAATCAATCAATCATCATCATCATTGTATCATCATTGTATCATCATTGTATCATCATTGTATAATCATTGTATCATCATTGTATCATCATCCAGTTCAATTAGTTACATTACTTCAATACATTCAATTATAATCCCATACTTGTTATTAATTCAAAAGCATATTCATCATTGCAACACACATTCTACCCTTTTAGGATACCCTGGTTCACTTCAATAGCATTTTCCTTTTAAATGTAGTTATCCAGTATTATATACTGTACATTGTGATTACTTATGTCTTTATACATATTTGGCGTCTTAAATATAAGCACGTGAGAAGAGAAACATTATCCTGTTAACCTCTGTCTAGACATAAGGAAGGGACCATAGTATGTCTTTTAACCAACACTGTCATTCTCATTGTCTGTCAAACAATTCCTTAAATCACCAATAAGTGTTACCTTTATCATCAGTCACTTATCATCAGTCATATCCACTATTCTCTAGTATACCGAAATACCTCCACACCTCAGTGTTATCCATAGTTGTGTTCCTGTCTCAAGTTCTATTGAAACTCAAATGTGCACTGAAAGTACATTTATATATATATTTGTATCGGGCCGTTCTCAACCCTACTAGGAATTTGCTAAACCGTGACCATGGTATAACTCAAGGGAATAGATTTATATTTACATTTAACTGAGGGCGCAATAGAGAGAGAGAGAGAGAGAGAGAGAGAGAGAGAGAGAGAGAGAGAGAGAGAGAGAGAGAGAGAGAGAGAGAGAGAGAGAGAGAGAGAGAGAGAGAGAGAGAGAGAGAGAGAGAGAGAGAGAGAGAGAGAGAGAGAGAGAGAGAGAGAGAGAGAGAGAGAGAGAGAGAGAGAGAGAGAGACATGTGGTACAGCCCCGGTGTTTAGCTACCTTCTTGGTAGGGTAAGCTAAAGTACTTTCCCTCTAACCATCTTGTACACAATATACACATTTACTACACAGCAATTCAACCCAACACAGTATGTATTTCAAAACATAAACCTTTATAATCCCCTTGGAGATACTTAACTTCGACACGTTAGTGCTTAAATGGACAATTGTGTTCCAACACTATTTAAATGTACCAACGAAACGTGGCGCCATCAATAGACGGTCTGCTTCTCAACCACGTTACCTGTCGTCTTAAACTTCTTAAACTTGACTCAAACATCGACAATAGTTACTTCATTTGAACCCTCGACATTGCATGTATCCTTGTTAACCTTTATGTGTGTTTTGTAGTATATTACCCACCTATGAAACAGGTTGTAGTTAATCATTTGACAAGGAAAGGTGCAGACACAATGTTATTGACTCTGGCTCCTCCCGGTTGTGAGGCTGAGATTGCCTCGTGCGTTCCTAAGCACACAGTAACGGGTCCCTGGAAGGCAAAGTCACTAAACACCAGTCCTATACCGCCACCTATTGACCAGATTATGTTAATGTCTCCCATTACATATAAATGACTCTTCTAACTTGTTTCTGATGGAGGTAATCCTGTACCCATATGTTCACACTGTTTTGACACATAATCTAAAGATATTAACATGATACCACTTCTAGTGGGCATCACACACTCCCGGACCTTAAAAAAATGGCTCCTGACATTTCCGAAAATCACTAAATACACCCATCCAATATCACCCTCAGGCGTGAACCCCTAACAAACTTCCCATGGGCGGACCGTGGGCGACGGCTGGACGGTAAGCATACTGGCCATGTCGTGGAAGGCTGTAAAAAATTGAATGCAACCATGGCATTACGAAGGGTATCAATTGACGTGGTAGTGGACTGTGGTGTGGTGCGGGCACCATCGGTGGCCACTGTACTACTGAATTCACGGTCACCTTGTTCTGCACTGACGGTTCACCTAGCATATCATACGTGAGACATTGTTTAGGCCTTCTGTCACGGGCAGACCTCCTAACCTCTGACTGGACCTGTTCTACCGGCGAGAGTGGAGGGGTTCGGAGATTGAGCTGGGCTACGGGGGAGTGAGCTTGGGGTTGGGGTTGGGCTATTGGAGAGTGAGCTTGGAAGTGGGGTTGGGGTATTGGAGAGTGAGCTTGGGAGTGGGGTTGGGGTATTGGAGAGTGAGCTTGGGAGTGGGGTTGGGGTATTGGAGAGTGAGCTTGGGGTATTGGAGAGTGAGCTCGGGGGGTCTCCCTTTCTTCTTCTTCCCCTGATTCATCTCCCTCCGGTCTGGCCAAGACAGGCAAATTCCCATCCATGTTTCCTCCCCTGTCGTCTTCACTCTCAGGGCGCAGGCCTGGCATGACTTCAGGTCGTCGTTCACGGTGTCCAAGTGATCTTTCCTCTGTCCTTTCAACAGGTATCCTTAGCCAGTATCCTCTGTCACTGTCATCATCCGAATCACTGTCATTGCTGTCCCTTGTCTCTACTTGTCTTTGTGTGTCTGACATTCTTCCTTGTCTTGGTCTGTCATTCGTTTTCTTCGCAGGGACAGTTCTGGCTGGTGGTGGAGTCATTTCCACGGGCAAATCATTTACCAGCAGTAAGAGATTTCGGTGTAGTGTTCTGGTCTTTTTCTGGTCTCCATGTTCAAGGCAGACAATGTATACTAGACTCTCAGCGAGCTGGCTTTTGACCACGTAGATCGCCTTCTCCCAGTACGATCTCAACTTGCCTGGTCCTCCACGCTGATTGAGGTTTCTCACCAGAACTCTGTCTCCTGACTGCAGCACTACTCCTTTTGTTTTCTTGTCATAAGTTACTTTTCCTCTTGCACTGGACTTTTTGCTATGTTCGCAAGCAATCCGATAGGCTTCAGACATCTTCTCAGCCCATTGCTCCGCGTATCCTCTGGGTGAGTACGGTTCCTCTTTCTTCGTTAACCCAAACAACAGGTCAACGGGGAGGTGTGGATGACGACCGTAGAGGAGGAAAAAGGGTGAGTAACCCGTTGATTCATGTTTTGTACAGTTGTACGCGTGTAACACATGCGGGAGGTGGTCCTTCCACCGCAATTTCTCATTTTCAGTCAATGTCCTCAACATCTGTAGTATGGTCCGATTGAGCCGCTCCGCTGGGTTGCTCTGTGGATGGTAGGGTGATGTTCTAGAGTGGCCGACCCCAGACAGCCGTTGCAGTGCTTGGAACAGTTTATTCTCAAATTCTCGACCCTGGTCGTGATGTAATTTCGAGGGATAACCGAATTTGGGTATAAAGTCATTAAAGATACGCTCTGCAGCTGTTTTCCCACTCTTGTTCTTGGGGGGGTATGCCTGGGCAAACCTTGTGAAATGGTCGATCACCACTAGGATATATTCATACCCTCCACGACTGGTTTCCAGATGTAGATAGTCGATACACACAAGTTCTAATGGGAAGTTGGAGGTAATGCTGCCCATGGGAGCTCGGACATGGGTGACCGGCTTCTTAGACTTGATACAAGGACATCTTCGGGTCACATATTCTTCAATCTCTCTGGACATGAAAGGCCAGTAGAATCTTTCTCTTGCGAGGTGGATCACTCTCTCTGTTCCAACATGACCCATCTCATTATGTAGATGTTTCAGGGCAAGTGTTCTATATTTTACAGGGAGGACCAACTGTTGGTATTGATTGGTCTTTCTGTAAAGGAGATCATTTTCAATATGTAATCTGCTCCATTCATGAAGTAGCTTTCGGGTTGCTGCGCTTACGGTTCTTCGTACGTCGTCTGACAATTTCGTGTTCGACTCTTTCAACTCCCTGATCGTGTTGATGGCTTGGTCCTCTTTTTGGGCCTTCACCAGTTCATCGTGGCTGATTGTTTGTAGGTGTGGGTGAGACTGCTGGTTTGAGTCTGGGGACGCGATGTTGAGCGCCGCAACCCATGCCACGTCTTTCCTTTCAGCTGCTTGGCTTCCTTCCCACGTTGCTCGTACTGCTTCATTAGAGAGCTCTTCTGTGCAGGTCCTTTCATATCTCTCCATATCCAGGGGAAGGCGGGAAAGTGTGTCTGCATCTATGTTGGACTTTCCGGGTCTGTATTTGATGTCAAACCGGAAGTCTGCCAGTTCTCCAACCCACCGATGACCGACTGCATTGAGCTTGGCAGTACTCATTACATAGGTCAACGGGTTGTTGTCGGTGTAGATAGTAAAGTGTGGGGCATAATACAGGTAGTCACGGAATTTCACACACACAGCCCATTTCAATGCAAGGAACTCCAGTTTCCCACTGTGCATATGGTAATTTCGTTCGGCTGGTGACAATGTTCTTGACCCGTACCCGATGACTCTCAGTTTTCCATCTTGATGTTGATACAGAACAGCTCCCAGGCCTTGGTCGGAGGCATCCGTGTGCAACCTGAAGGGTAGGTTGAAATCAGGATATGCCAAGACAGGGGGGTTTGTGAGAAGGTCAATCAGTTGTTCAAGTGCTCTCTGCTGTTCCGTGGTCCACTCTATGGGCTCTCTGGAGGGCAACTGGGGGCGTTTGATGTTCTTACTCCGCGCTGGGGCTGGGGTCTTTCCTGGCTTGATTTGGAGTAGCTCGTAGATGGGTCTGGCAATTCGGGAAAAATCCTGAATGTATGAACGGAAATATCCCAGGAATCCTGTTATTTTCCTCACTTCGCCGACAGTTCTGGGTGTCTTACTTGACAGGGCTTTCACGGCTTCAATGTCTCGTGGGTCTATCTTGACCCCTTCTGCTGACACAAGGCGACCCACGTATCTGACTTCTTGCTTGAAGAGGTCACACTTCTCAGGTCTCAATTTCACTCCGTGACGTTGAAGGGCTTGGAGAACCTTGCGGAGGGTCTCTACATGTTCTTCAAATGTCTTTGCGTAACAGAGTACGTCGTCAAGATACGGGATACAGCATTCGTCCCTGAGGGGACCTAGCATCTCCTCCATGCTCCGTTGGAACGTTGCAGGGGCATTCGAGAGTCCAAATGGGATGCGCACCCACTCGTAAAGACCCCAAGGAGTGATGAAGGCGGTGAAGGGTCGTGAACCCTCGGCGACGAAGCCCTGGTGGTAGGCTTTACCTTGGTCTAGGATACTAAACCAGGTATAGCCTCCAAGCGTGTCAGTCAGGTCTTGTATTCTAGGTAGTGGATGACGATCGGGCACAGTCTTTTTGTTCAGGAGGCGGTAGTCGATGCATAGCCGTAGGCTGCCGTCCTTCTTTCTGACGCAGACTACTGGGGCAGAATATGGAGACTTTGACTTGACTATCCAACCTTTCATTAACAGTTCCTGTATGTACTCTTTTACTTCTTTAAACAGTGGCTTTGGTACTGATGAGTACGTCTTCTGGACCGGGACAGTATCATGGAGAGCGATTGTCATCTGCAGGCTCGGGATGCACCCGATGTCACCACTGTCTTGTGCAAAGGACCCAGCCTCTTCACAAAGCATCCGGTTGACTATTGTCTGTTGTTCGTCGTCGAGGTGACTGAGATCGACGGGGGGTTTGAACAGGATGGAGCTGGGCACAGCCGACGTTGTAGCAGCACGGTTGGGGGGTACCGTGGGCTGGGAGATTTCAGGTGAGTAGGTTGGGATGGGGGTTTGCCGTGGGGAGTCTGTCGTGATGACTTTCCCAACACAATGGATGCTGCCCAGAGCTGTCTTCCTGGAGAGAGTGACGTTATGCCTTGTGTTGTTTCCCACAGGCACGGTGACATACGGCTTCCTGGGGTTTTGCGCTTGCAGCAGGCCTTCTCCAACATCCAGTTCTGCCAGCACTAAACTGCTGTCATCTGGTTCGAACAGGAAGGTGGGGTCAGACAGGTCCACGTGGGGGGGATTTGGCACTTGACCCAGGCCACTTGACCGGCGGGGATGACAGTGGCTTGTTTACCTGTTCGTAGGCGACCAACCTGGACAGGGGGTCTGTCAGTCTGGATATAACTCACCAGGAGTTCTGCCTTCTCGGCTGGTATCACCATGGCGTTACAGAGCAGGCTGGTGAGAGTTGGGATCAGTCTTCCAGGTTGTTCTTGTATCATCACTTCCAGCACATTAAAACCCAGTAGGGGTCTCTCAAGGACAAGGCTGCTTACAAGGAAAGGCACAGTGATTGACAGGTTAGGATCTTCATTCCCCTTTAAGTTCACCGTGAGGGCCACCCAACCATCAAATGGGAGGACCTCACCGTTTACCGCGTAGACTTTCAACTCCTCTTCTTCTTCGATGATTTCGCTAAGGGGTCTGACTGGCATGTCAGGTAAGTATCTATTCTTCCAAGTTCTGTCAATCATGCTTACTTGGGCCCCTGTATCAAGCAGGGCTTGGACTGCTAAACCGTTTAGGTTACAATGGGTGAGAGCTCTTCTCCCTATGAGCTTGGCGAGGCATTCACTCTTAGTGTTTGGTAAATTAGGGGGGTCTGTGTGCTTCTGTATCTGGTTTACCGTCTTGGTTCCTGTTCTAGGTGCAGTTTTCTCCTCTCTTACTCTTTCCTTCTCAGGCTCACTAGTACGACGGTTGTCAGGTTGGGACAGTAAAGGGGAACCGGTCAATGGTTGTCCTCTTGCAGTGACCGGCCTCAGTTTCCCTGACGCGGTGGTCTCTTTTGACAGCCTAACGCTCTATGGCCTTCTTCGCCACAATGGAAACAGTGAGGGCAATTAGGTAAATTCTGTGCTACACATTTGCTACAGCCATATGGCCTGTCCCTCTGCCTATTTATCCTCCCTGTTCTGACCTGGGGTGGTTGTTGCAGGAGATCCACTAGATTGGTAAGTTTCTCTACTTTCTCTGTTAACTGCTGGATCGGGTCTAGTTTAAGTTTCTTTCCTGTATTTTCTTCCCTAGTGGGGGGGGGACACTGTGCCCCCTTCACCTCAGCACCTGCACTATGTACATGGGGGGGTCTATTGCAATTGGTAGGCCCTAACCGTCGCTGTCTTTCACTCTCATCGCTCATGACCTTTTTCATCTGTCTGAGAATGGCCTCATCAGGTACTCTGTCTTCAAGTAAGGGTTTGAGTTCCCTACGAATGTCATCATGTTTGTGTCCTAAACCTTGATATACAGTGTGGAGAAAGACATCCTGAACGGTTCGTTCGTTGTACTTAACGTCAGTAGCAGCATATTTTGATGCTAGTAAAATCTTCTGCTTGAGTCCTATGACTCTATACAAAAACTGCTGTGGTGTTTCACTATCCTTTTGCTTTGTACACATGAGTTCTTGAAACAACTCTGTATTACTTTGTTCACCGAGGTGAGAATGGAGAAAACCCTTCAGCTCATCGATAGTCAAATCGTCTTTTACCATTAACATATCCTTAAAGCTGCCAGCTTTGATCACTCTCAAGACTGCTCTAACAACCTCTGCATCGCTGAATTGCTCCTTCAGACCTTCGTCGATCTGTTTGCAGACACTGTTGTAACTAATGTCTGATCCCTGGTCTCCTATCTGACCTCCCTGGAGCTTAAACTCCCTGCGGTGAAGGTACGACAGTTCTCGTAAAGATATTAGTTTATCTGGCGACACACCAGGGGTTCCCTGTTTACTTTCGGTGTCTGTTACACTCTTATTCAATGGCACAGCCTGAGCTGTGGGTGGTGGTACACTGGGCAGGCACTGTAAAACCTGGTTGCTTACTTTTGGAGTGGGCACACCCTCAATGGTTTCACTTACATCATAAAAGACGCTAACGGGGTCGACTGGTACTGCATCACTTTGACTGGTGGACCGTAGGCCCTCGGTTTTACCCTCTTCTAGACCCACCACCTCACTCTGCATAAGTCCATCAGTTACATCTTTTATCTGTAATAAATAAGACAACCCTGTATCCTCTAACTCCAGTAAAACCTTACTGTACAGGTAGTCGTTGATAAAGTTGAAGCACCCCTCCACGTCGTCTACGGTAAGGTGGGTTCGGTCAGACGTCTCCAGTCCTGGTATCAGTTCCAATGCCTCGGCAATGCGAAACAGTTCATCCGCAGGTAGAGTGAGCAGGCTCTTCTTGATGTCCCACACCAAGCTTTTCCTCTCGCTGTCCCCCATGGCTGCTTCCCGATTCCTCGCACTTGGCTCTCAGTTCAGGATCACTGTGACGACTTTCCGTGGTGGGTGGATCTCCTCTACACGACACCGGCCTTCCTTCTCGTCAGGTAGAGTAGTGGACGTAGTCTCGTTGTCATCTAGCATCAGATGAGGCACTTCACTGCTGTCGATACTGCGCAGATCAATCCCTCATTCGACGACCTTTACACCGGGCGTTGGTTCCTGGTTCATCGGGTCGCGGTTGGTCCAGGTGTCAAGATCTCTGGATCAGCTCCCATCCAGCAGGTGGCGCTGATCCCGGACGAGCCCCCAATAAACTGTTACAGGTACCAGGATATGGCACCTGATAGCAGAGATATGTTTAACCTATGAAACAGGTTGTAGTTAATCATTTGACAAGGAAAGGTGCAGACACGATGTTATTGACTCTGGCTCCTCCCGGTTGTCTATTTCAACAACATTTATTCATTCAATAGAATAATCAATCAATCATCATCATCATTGTATCATCATTGTATCATCATTGTATCATCATTGTATAATCATTGTATCATCATTGTATCATCATCCAGTTCAATTAGTTACATTACTTCAATACATTCAATTATAATCCCATACTTGTTATTAATTCAAAAGCATATTCATCATTGCAACACACATTCTACCCTTTTAGGATACCCTGGTTCACTTCAATAGCATTTTCCTTTTAAATGTAGTTATCCAGTATTATATACTGTACATTGTGATTACTTATGTCTTTATACATATTTGGCGTCTTAAATATAAGCACGTGAGAAGAGAAACATTATCCTGTTAACCTCTGTCTAGACATGTCTAGGCATGTTGGAAGGGACCATAGTATGTCTTTTAACCAACACTGTCATTCTCATTGTCTGTCAAACAATTCCTTAAATCACCAATAAGTGTTACCTTTATCATCAGTCACTTATCATCAGTCATATCCACTATTCTCTAGTATACCGAAATACCTCCACACCTCAGTGTTATCCATAGTTGTGTTCCTGTCTCAAGTTCTATTGAAACTCAAATGTGCACTGAAAGTACATTTATATATATATTTGTATCGGGCCGTTCTCAACCCTACTAGGAATTTGCTAAACCGTGACCATGGTATAACTCAAGGGAATAGATTTATATTTACATTTAACTGAGGGCGCAATAGAGAGAGAGAGAGAGAGAGAGAGAGAGAGAGAGAGAGAGAGAGAGAGAGAGAGAGAGAGAGAGAGAGAGAGAGAGAGAGAGAGAGAGAGAGAGAGAGAGAGAGAGAGAGAGAGAGCATGTGGTACAGCCCCGGTGTTTAGCTACCTTCTTGGTAGGGTAAGCTAAAGTACTTTCCCTCTAACCATCTTGTACACAATATACACATTTACTACACAGCAATTCAACCCAACACAGTATGTATTTCAAAACATAAACCTTTATAATCCCCTTGGAGATACTTAACTTCGACACGTTAGTGCTTAAATGGACAATTGTGTTCCAACACTATTTAAATGTACCAACGAAACGTGGTGCCATCAATAGACGGTCTGCTTCTCAACCACGTTACCTGTCATCTTAAACTTCTTAAACTTGACTCAAACATCGACAATAGTTACTTCATTTGAACCCTCGACATTGCATGTATCCTTGTTAACCTTTATGTGTGTTTTGTAGTATATTACCCACCTATGAAACAGGTTGTAGTTAATCATTTGACAAGGAAAGGTGCAGACACGATGTTATTGACTCTGGCTCCTCCCGGTTGTGAGGCTGAGATTGCCTCGTGCGTTCCTAAGCACACAGTAACGGGTCCCTGGAAGGCAAAGTCACTAAACACCAGTCCTATACCGCCACCTATTGACCAGATTATGTTAATGTCTCCCATTACATATAAATGACTCTTCTAACTTGTTTCTGATGGAGGTAATCCTGTACCCATATGTTCACACTGTTTTGACACATAATCTAAAGATATTAACATGATACCACTTCTAGTGGGCATCACATTTACATCAGGGTCCCCCATTTTCAATTCATGACTATGTTGGCATAGTCTAGGGCTATTTCAATTGACTAATATGGTTGATTGTTCATTAATGTTGAGTTAATACATAAATAATATAATTCATAAATACATAAATGCAAAAATACTTAAATAAATACTTAAACATAAATAAATAGTGTTCAGACAACAATATAAAAGTCAATGTCATACTGTTCAATTTCATTTCATTTAAATTTGATCATCCCACTCCTCCCCTCTAGGTTACTGCAGCTGAGGTGACACAGGTATACCACACGGTTAAACACAACCTCAGCTACAACAGTGCTGACTGTGCACACAAGCTCAATCAAAAGGTTCTACATGATTCTAAAATAGTAAAGAAAATGACTTTAGGAAGAACAAAGGCAGAGGCCCTTTTCAAAGACGTCTTTGCTCCAAAGGCAATGGGTGATGTTCTCAAGGCCTTAACATCAGACAAACCCCTCCCATTCTCCATACAGACGGATGCATTTCAGGAGTTTGGGGGGCTGGCTCCCCAAAATAATTAAATAACATAACCCTAACCCTAACCCTAAAACCGAAATAAAGTAAAAAAATAAATAGTGACATAATCCGACCATTTTCGCCCAAAAAACGCCCCAAAACCGCCCAACATCTTTTTTTCGCGCGCTACGCGCACGCTCGATTATCTGTGTCCCTTATTTCAATTAGTCAAAGGTGGCAACCCTATACACACCCTCAACACAGACATACACCACCTCTTTCTCTCTTTCACTCACTACACACACACACACACACACACACACACACACACACACACACACACACACACACAGACACACTCTCTCTCTTCTCTTTCTCCCCCTTTCTTTAGCTCCTCTGTCAATGAATGTTCCATGTTAGAACAGGCAGTCCATCCTTGCCATAATGACCTCCTCTGGGACGCAGGCACTCTGTAAGTCGGTGTGTTTGGTGGAGGGCTGCAGGGAATCTGTCTGTACAGCTTGTTTGGTGGAGGGCAGCAGCAATTCGTGTGGAACAATGAGAGGACTAGTGACACGGCGCAGTGTGCCACTGACCACCTCCCGTCCGCTTGTTAAGAGTTCTGATACCCCAGCAAAAGACCCTCACACCCTGACGAGGGGCCATTACCACATGCAGCAACCCCCCACCCCCCCCCCCCCCCTCTCTCTCTCGCTCTCTCTCTCTCTCTCTCTTTCTTATGGGTCCGAAGGCCCTTTCACAGGCTCTTTCAAGTTAACTGTTACATGTAAGCTTATCATCTGTATGGAGGATAACCAAATAAATGGAGGAGTGCTTGAGGAACTAGAAAAATAAGTGTGTAATTAGTGATAAGCTGCGACCATTCTGGCTACAGGAAACTCCCCCATATTTACTGTTACTTGCTACTTTGATGCTTTGTGCTTCAACCTGAGCACTGTAGCCAGTATCTTCATGTTATCTAGAGAGGCAAAGTTGTAGACCAAGAATAGCTGGAAATGTGTTTTGTCTTGTGTCAATTGGAGTTACAATGTACAGGTTGTGTTTTGTCAAAGTGGTACATGTTGACCTTTGATTATAGTGCTGCTGCCATCTGGCTGATTGGTGTGCCATGTCATTGTGACAAATGGAATGTCTCTATGGTGTGATTGTTATGAATAGTGCCACCATGTGACTGGATGTTGCAAAACTATTCACATCTCGTCCCCGTCATGAAGCAAACAAATGTGTAAAGTTTGGTGCAAATCAGACAAAGTGTTCATGAGTAACACGTCACTTCCACTTTATGGCATGTTTCTCCAAAAAAAAAGATTTTATCCACTTTTTCTCCCCCTGTTTTTCTGTGTTTTTCTCCCATCCCAATTTAGTCGTGCCAATTCCCCCCTCCCCTTCCTGGTCGTTGCTTGCATGTGCCCCCCACTGGTCAGTCATAGGGAGGGTTGATAGATACTATCGCATGTCCCCTCCGATACATGCATAGTCAGCCAGTCACTTCTTTTCACCTGCCAGCGCGGACTCTCATTGGTGAGGTGTAACGTGTGGGAGGCTCACACTACCCTCACCATCTCCCTTCCTCGCTGTGCAGGCGCCCTGACCGGCCTGTAGGAGTCGCTGTTTACAAGGACCAGATTACCACCCACCGGCTTCCCTCCCGCTGACTCTGCCAATTGAGCCAGTATGACGGCCGGCCAAGCCGGAGGCAACGCTGACAGCCGGATTCGATACCAGTGTCTCTCGCGTTGGTGACGAGCGCTTAGGCCGCTGCGTCACCCAGCCGCCCTATGTTTCTCCTAAATTGAAATGGGTGGCGGTCATACGGTTTGGCCTAGTAACTTTCTGAGGTACACAATGAAATACCATCATCCGTAGATTAGGGGTAGGTGAAACTGCAAAATGTGGTATCAATCTGATACCAAGTACATACAGGGCCAGTATTGCAGATCAGGGGCGTTTTTAGGGTTAGAAAACATTGGGGGCTTCAGCCCAGGGGGGGGGGTCACCCCCCCCCCCCCCCTTTTTTTTTTTTTTTTTTTTATAAGCACAGAAATACGCAATTTTTGAGTAATTAAGAGATGAATACTGAATAACTAGAATCATTAGAGGTTCTCAAAGTGAGGTCCAGGTCCATGAGAGGGATCTGGGCAGTCCCCATAGAAAATTCAAAGTTAACACGACCAAATCATCAGTTTCTTATTTATTTATTTATTTAGCCAGATAAAACATTGATCTGGTCCAAGAAGCCCCAACAGGAGTACAAATATACATATATACACACATACATACATATACATATACTGTACATACATACACATATACACCAATAACAAAATAAAAACACAGTTAAGCATCATACACATAAGCAAATAAACAAACAAACAAACATATGCACAGCCTATGTACAAAATAAATAAACAGTTCATCTCTAGTCTTTACAGTTTTCTTCAATTGCATAAACACTCAAATCAAAAGTATTACACAATTATCAAAACCTTACACTCAAGGAGCAAAATATAGGCCCAGATTTGCACCCCTACAATGTCAGCCTCACTTTTTGCAAAACAATACACACAGTGATTTGCAAAACACTAAACACACTTGCATTACATTAGACACAGAATGTCAAATTACCACACATATGAGCCAATTGGTTAAACACAGCCATCAGATGCACAAACACACCATTGCTTAATTGTAGATACACAATCAGGTTTAAGCACTATAAAAATGCAGCAGGTGAGTTCACCTGTCTTCAACCAAAATGGAAGGAGAGTGAAGTACTGTACACAGAGAACGTGAAAATATACAATGCATTCACCAAACACTACACAAGACAACCAATGATGCAGACTGATGAAAATATACATTTTCTCCCATTTTCCCAAATCAGTCAACATGTCAACATGGAGAATCACAACAAAAAATTATGTTATTTTTTTCATCAGTCTGCATCATTGATTTGGGTATATGTAGATAAATAAATTATATTTTCATCAGTCTACAGCATTGGTCTTGTGTAGTGTTTGGTGAATTTATTGTATATTTGCACATTCTCTGCGTACTTCACTTACAGTACTCTAATCACTGAGAAGTAGAATTGCTAAATGTGTTTTAGGTTAAGCACAGCAGTGTGTGTAACTGGTTCAAACAGAATTAAGTCATTATGTAACGTGTGTTTCATATGGTAACAAAATTAGTGTATGGTTTTGACAAGTGTTTAATTTAGCAAAGGATCTGAGGTGTTCTGATAATTGTGTGTGTGGTTGTGCTAATTGTGTGTTTTGAAACACCGGGCCCCGTTTTCAAAATCATGCTTAGGCAATCGGGAAAAAAAACTATTGTGTGTTTCATTATATACATATGTTTCAGTCTTCTCATAAAAAAAAGATTAGATTTTTGGGTCTTTTCCTGCCTTTGGTCCGCTTTGCATTCACATCTCAAATGAACTGCAGCAGGGTTCACTTGCAAGAGTGAATGAGCTTTCACACCACCCCAAACCAACCGGACTATCCGAGGTTCGATTAAAGCTTATTATAGGACACTGGACATGGGTATGGATGGCTCCAGGTGCTGCTGCGTTAAAGTGCACATCTTCAATATCTGTACTATTTAAAAGCACAGTGCAGGACACACTCAAAGGTTATCGCACCTCAGAGATGGTAGTGGACATGTATGACAGGACAAAGGCCATATGTAATGGCCTTTGGATTGAGGAACATACTACCAGCCAAAGGAGGAAGCAGAAAAGGATGGACGAGTATGTAGTTGAGTCATCTTGTGGCACAAGCTCAGACCTCAGCTCAGGAGATCAGCTGAGACAGAGACTGTTCTATCCAGTCGTCGACAGAATGCTGCAAGAGCTTGAGAGCAGGTTCTCATGAGTTGGATAACAACTTATGAGAGGCATACAGGCATGTTATCCAGCCTCAGACCAGTTTCTCTCAGTGGAATTGCTGCAACCCCTCGCCACACATTACAATATCCAACTATTGCCAGAGGAGATCACAGTTGCAAAGTGTTTCCTGGTCAGGACAGGCAGAGATGCAATCCCTACTATCCAAAGTGTCTTTTCCCTCCTGGATGATAATAATAATAATAATAATAATGCATTTGATTTATAAGGCGCCTTTCAGGACACTAAAAAAAAGTCCACAAATCGGTGAATGAAAGAATTATAGGATCAAATGAAAACTACTTACTAAAATTTTTTAAAAGTACTAAAAACCAACAAAAAATACCAAACACTAACAAACATTCAGCACAGACAATGGGGATGCTGACATAAAAAAAAGTAAAAAAAAAAAAAAAAAAAAAAAAGGTAAACATTTTTTATTTAATTTTTTTAGATCCGGGGCTAGGAGAAAAACATCCGGGGCTAAAGCCCCGGAAGCCCAGGGCTAACGACGCCACTGTTGCAGATACCGATACTGATAATAAAAAAAAAGCTGCATATCTACTTTTGTGTAGGAGAGAGCAATGCGTCATAATTTATGAAGTGAGTGCATCATCGATATGCACATTTGAATAATTCAAATCAATACATCGATATTTTACATCGATATATACACCGCCCACCACTACCGTAGATGCCACAAAGCAAGTTTCATGAGAATTGGGTGGACAACTTAGGTGTACTAGGGTAAAATACAGTTTTAAATGGAGGTAAGTCCAATATGGTGGGCATGGACGGTTGTATTGACATACGTTGTAGACCAAGGACTGTATTTGTGTACATGTGTATACAGCATTTTTACCTTGGATCACAGCACCACCATCTTTATTGTTTTATTGTGGATCCCCATTAGTCTACACCTATTAGACTACTCTTCCTGGGGTCCAAACATAAAAAATACAAAGACACACAAAAAAAGTTAAATAAAAATATAAAACCACAAACATTGAAGTACTCACAAGAAAACATCACAATGAACAAAATAGTGAATAAAAGCTCACTCAATATTCATAAGTTATATATCACAATTCTCCAACCATAAAATAGGAATTACATAGTCAGTCCATAAGAACAAAACAGATCAAAATCAGTTATATGATTTTAACTCATAATATAGCATAACTTTTCTCAAGTCACCGATCACCTTTATATTTCCATACTAATTTCCATAATAAGTCAATGACCAAAATGTAACTCATTATTCATGAGCGCAATTTTAAACTTTTTTTTAAACATACATTTGTTCCTTACCATAGTTCTATTTCTGGGTATTTTATTCCAATAAGCAACTGCTCTATTACCGTCTTTTTCAGAGCATTTGTTTTTGGTAGAGGTAAAGTAAAGCATGAATCTAATGTCTTATCGTTGTGGCAAATCCCATGTACTGTGTGGGGGCAGGGTCGTGTTGACCTGGGCTAAGCAAGCAATCGCTTCATCAATTTGAGAATGTCAATTGAACGCTGCAGCAATACAAATCAGGATAGGAGAAATACTTCCGTTACTCACAAAACCCCTCTCTTTCATCATGACATTGATTATCAAGGGCTGGGCATTTTGAGTGACACAGAATATTGCGTGAAGGATATAAACAATGACCTCTAGTTTTATGGTTGCCATTATTGAGATGTTGTGGTGATTGTACCACTTTTAGTGCCAGATTTGACTTGGGGCTACATGAGGAGTATGAATGTCATTTCTAAGACAGATCGCAGTGTGACATTTAGTACCTCCTTTAAAATGTTATGTGTCATGCATAACAGTACATTTTTAAGCATTAAACGGGAGGGGGGGGGGGGGCAGACTTATACTAGAGGCTTGGTCACAGCTAAAAAGTGTTAAAGTCTTGTCTAAATGTTTCCATAATCAAGCATTTGCTGTAGCAGTTTATGGTACTGGTATGGACATATACCTTTTCAGTCTCACAACAAAATACTGATTTGAAAATAATACACATTGATGAAATCAATGTTGCTCTTTTTTATTTATATGTTTTTTTGTAGATTTTTTATTGCGTTTTTACTACCGGGCAGTCCGGTAGAGAGAGAGGGAGAGGAGGAAATGGGAGACAGAGCAGGGGAAGACATTCGGCAAAGAACGTTACGTGGTCCGCCACTTGGGCGCCCCTCAATGTTGCTCCTTTTAAACTCAATTAATATCACTGTTCCCACAGCATGAGCGACCTAAAGTAGCCGCCGCAAACCACCGCCATCACCAAATAGACCTGAACGTTTCCAAAAGTGTTGAAAAGCGTCACTCTAACGATGTGTTGTTAGGAACGGATGTCAGTGGCCAGATGTCTGCGCGCGGCGTGGCCTCCGAGACAAAATTGGCACTTTTCTCCAGGCATCCCTGCCAGTCACACACAGCAGACTTGCGGCTCCCTATTAAAAACTGTCACGTGGCCATTATATTCAACAGTGATGCTGATGAAAAAGCATTTGCATTCTTCCGCGGCCTTCTGTGTACTTCCCTGTTGATTAAAAACAAATCCAACAAAGTCATTGGAATCCATTAGGATCATCTCCGAGTCATCGTCTAGCTTGACATGATGGCAACTGCCACTGGCTTCAGCCCTAGATCCACCACTCTCTATTATGGTAATAGAATCATCTTCGCTGGGCAAGGTTATTACAATAGAGAGAGAGAGAAAAAAAAAACACCAGCAGTCACTGTCAGTCCGCCCCGATTGATTGATTGATTGAATAGTTTATTGGTTTAGAATGGAAAATCACACATATACATTGGATCACAATATGAAAACAGGTATACATTTTCTCCATTTACCAATAGGATTTCATAAAAACACAATAAAGCCATAGGCTTGTTTCCATTGTGGTCCTTCGATATAAATGAGCTGTTAGTTCAGTTAGGATATTAGAGATGACAGGGGCTAAATTACATTACGTTTGCCCCTGCATGTATACCAGACATTTTCCCACTGCGAATCTAACTAGGTTACATTATTAAAATGTTTTGTGTTTTTTTCAACAACCCGCGCGATAGCGAATCCGAATGACACAATGGTCGTGTGTTGACCTGGGCTAAGCAAGCAATCGCTTCATCAATTTGAGAATGTAAATTGAATGCTCCAGTAATCCCTCTCATTTAAGAGATTCATTATCGGGGGTCCAGGCTTATTGAGTGACACGGAATATTGCCTGAAGGATATAAACAATGACCTCTTGTTGGTGCAGAGCTTCATGGTCGCCATTATTGAGATGTTGTGATGATTGCCGCAGGTTTAGTGCCAGATTTCACGTCGGGCTACATGAAGAGAATGTCATTTCTAATACAGATCACAGTCATTCGGTACCTCCTCTTTGTCTTGAGCGTGATGCTAAATTCTTAGCATTACGAGAACCATAATGTTGAATGTGTAATTACAGATGATCTGACCTGCTGAGATTATTCGGGGGGATTTGAGCATTAAGCGTCGCACCTCTGACCGTTGAACAGCAGAGTGAAGCTGTGCTCCAGTTGTTGCTCTCTTGGTCTCCCAACTAAAAGAAGCTGAAGTCATGAATATGCAGGAGGGAACAGAATGAGGAAGAGCCCCTGCAGGCGTCATAAAAAGCAGCATTAAGCTCCTCTAATTAAATGTAACTCTCCCCTTCCCTACAGTGAGTCTGCCGTTGGAGACTGGAGGATTCTCTGCAGGTTATTTTTTCAGTCTGAAACTATAGACACCCTGCATGGAAACCTGGTGCACTAGACTAGATCGGAACACTGCCATGCGTTGAAGACATCTGTGCCAGATCAGACGCCTGTTGAAGACACTGGTGTAAACAGGCAACACAGGCCTGTAGCGATAGGCTGTGTTACCTGCGAAACAGCTCCAGCAAGGGAAAAGATAGTGCCACGTCATAGCAGAATCCAAAGTGCTGGAGGACGATGATTTTGTGTTAGAAATAAATAGGTAACTTTTTAAGCATGCTGTTGTGGAGCACCTTTCTTGGTTAAGGATGGATGGATCACTGGCAGCTGTTGCGTTTATCTGATAATCATCAATAATGAAAGGTATAATCCATCATTCAGAGGTTTATTCAAGAGTGAACAAAGCAAAGCAACAAACAGGGAAAAGAATACGTTGCAAGGAAAAAGTACATTGCAACGGGCATAATCGACATTCTGAATTCTGCCAAGAACTGACCGAAACAATCGACTTATTATAAGTCACTGGTCAATTCTAAGCCAATAATATAGCTTCTTCAGAAAATAGAATCAGAGGAACAAGACTAATACAAGTCTAAACATGGTTATAGATTTAGAATAGCAGACTTAAGGGGTCTAGAAATACAGCCGAGTTCAACACGTCTTTGTTTAGACGGAGACTTTCGTCTCCTCCCTCAACAGGTCCTGTTGTATAGGTCCACAGGAATTGTATGACATTCCCAGTATGAGCACAAATATAATTCCTTGTGTTAGCAAAAATCGGCCAACGTCTGACACAGCCCCATAGGAAAAGGCTAGAAGCAGTCGTTACCAGGTAAGACAGATGTTTTTATCGGTGGTCGTAGCTGTGTCCTTAGGTCTGATTCATGCATGCAGGATATAGCATCCATACATGCTAGGCGGGTTAACTGAATTTGCTGACATGCTAACTAGTTAGAATTAGTTAAACATCGTGTGTAAGGAGTGAGACATGGACTTTCACTGTTAAAATGTAAAAAGCAGTGGTTTAGTCAAGACTGGGTTAGGGTTAACCCAGTGGGCATACTGTGACTTTATACAATGTCTTAGCAAATCTGAATTATACAATGGTTATGTGTTGACCTGGGCTAAGCCAGCAAGCGCTTCATCAATTTGAGAATTTAAATTAAATGCTGCAGCAATACCGATCAGGATATGAGAAATACTTGTTATGGTTTGTAACCGACCCCAATCGCACAACACAAGACAGGTATGAGAGTAAGCCAAGAACTGGGCATTTATTGAAAACAACAGAAAACGGCACTGTCCCTTTAAGGGAGAACACAAATTACAGGAAAACATGAACTTGGGAAAATAGGCACAGTGCCTTTAAGATGCGAGCTGGCTAAGGGGAAGGCTAAGGGAAGGCTAACGGACAGGGCCAGGGCAAGGGAACAGGGCAGGAAACAGGGAGGACTAGGAGGACTGGACAGGGAGGACTAGGAGGACTGGACAAGGAGGACTAGGAGGACTAGAAGGACTGGACAGGGGGGACAAGGAGGACTAGAGAGGGGAAACAGGGACAGAGGCCCGCGGAGGCGGGCTGGGGACAGGGAGGACTAGGAGGACTAGAAGGACTGGACAGGGAGGACTAGGAGGACTAGAGAGGGGAAACAGGGACAAAGGCCCGCGGAGGCGGGCTGGGGACAGGGATAGAGAAAACAGGGTAAGGCCTTGGAACAGGGCGAGGGCTGGAGCTGCTTACAGGGAGGAGTAGGAGCGCGCAGGCTAGACGTCTGGAGGAGAGCGCATCTGGCGCGGCGGTCTGAGTGGTGCGCGTCTGCTTGGAGTACGTGCCGGTACGGAGGGCGCATCTGGCGCGGAGGTCTGAGTGGTGCGCGTCTGCTTGGAGTACGCGCCGGTACGGAGAGCGCATCTGGCGCGGAGGTCTGAGTGGTGCGTGTCTGCTTGGAGTATGCGCCGGTACGGAGAGCGCATCTGGCGCGGAGGTCTGAGTGGTGCGCGTCTGCTTGGAGTACGCGCCGGTACGGAGAGCGCATCTGGCGCGGAGGTCTGAGTGGTGCGCGTCTGCTTGGAGTACGCGCCGGTACGGAGAGCGCATCTGGCGCGGAGGTCTGAGTGGTGCGCGTCTGCTTTGAGTATGCGCCGGTACGGAGAGCGCATCTGGCTCGGAGGTCTGGATGCGCGTCTGGATGCGCGTCTGGATGCGCGTCTGGAGTGAAGAGCGCGTCTGGCTCGGAGGTCTGGATGCGCGTCTGGATGCGCGTCTGGAGTGAAGAGCGCGTCTGGCTCGGAGGTCTGGATGCGCGTCTGGATGCGCGTCTGGAGTGAAGAGCGCGTCTGGCTCGGAGGTCTGGATGCGCGTCTGGATGCGCGTCTGGAGTGAAGAGCGCGTCTGGCTCGGAGGTCTGGAGTGGAACACTGGAATACCTCCCGTAGAGGTTTAGAGAGCGCAGTACAGTGTCTCCCTCCAGGCAAACGGCGACAGGAGGCGAAGGCTTGAGCGCATCTCACGCCGGAGATGAAAACAGCATAAAGACAGAAACAGAAACTCCCATAGGAGCCTACAGACAGAGAACCTCCCGTAGGGGTCTTGGTGATAGAGATATGATACGGAACGACCCGACCAGGACTGAGGGGAAGAGCGAGGTACTTAAAGCCCACAGGGGTGCTAATTAGAATACACATCAGGTGCGTGATGGTAATTGATACTCGAACTAGAAGTGTGTGTTCGGCACCAGACCAATCAAACACATAATGACAGGTAGTCCAAGGGTGTGGCTGCTGAAGAGCAAACGAGAGTAAACGAACGCGAGGGTGGGGGCTAGTGAGGTGAGGAGACAGGGAATTAAAGGTCAAGGGAAAGGCGAACCTCACAGTACTCCCCCCTCCACGGGAGCCACCGGGCGACCCAAAAATACAGACAGAGTGGCAGGGGACAAAACAAGGCAACAAACAAAAAGTACCGGGCCATGCTAGCAGGGGAAGCTACAACAAAAGTGGGGCTAGCAAAGGAACAGGGTAGCAGAGGGGTAACTAGGGTAGCCGAAGGGTAACTAGGGAAGCTGAGGGGTAACTATGAGGAGCACCGGGAAGGGGCTAGCAGAGGGAAAGGGCAGCTGCCAGGGCACTGATAGCTACAGGGCCTATGCTAGCTGTACTGCTACATTAACATAGAGGCTGCGCTAGCTGCCGGAGCTAGGCTAGCAGACAGGGCTGGAACAGGGGCACTGGAGAGGGGAACAGGGAAGGGGCTAGCAGAGGGAAAGGGTAGCTGCCAGGGCACTGATAGCTACAGGGCCCATGCTAGCTGTACTGCTACATTAACATAGAGGCTGCGCTAGCTGCCGGAGCTAGGCTACCAGACAGGGCTGGACCAGCATGAGAGAACAAGCTAGCTGGAAGGACAGTCCTAGCTGTGGGGAACTGACCTTGCTAGCTGAAGGGGCAGTCCTAGCAGTGGGGAAAACTGACCTTGCTAGCTGAAAGGGCAGTCCTAGCAGTGGGAAAACTGACCTTGCTAGCTGAAAGGGCAGTCCTAGCAGTGGGAAAAAACTGACCTTGCTAGCTGAAAGGGCAGTCCTAGCAGTGGGAGAAAACTGACCTTGCTAGCTGAAAGGGCAGTCCTAGCAGTGGGAAAACTACACGAAAAGTGGAGGCCATGCAGAGGGACCGGGTTAGCTGCCTGGGCATGGCTAGCTACAGGGCCTATGCTAGCTGCAAGGGCTGCATTAACATAGAGGCTGTGCTAACAGCCGGGGCTAAGCTAGCAGACTGGGGCCATGCAGAGGGACTGGGTTAGCTGCCTGGGCATGGCTAGCTACAGGGCCTATGCCAGCAGCAAGGCTGCATCAACATAGAGGCTGTGCTAGCAGCCGGGGCTAAGCTAGCAGACTGGGGCCATGCTGGTAGTAGAGGCCTAACAAGCCGCAGGGGAGCTAACGAGGCTAACAAGGAAGCAAACAGGGGAGTCAACAGGCTAACAGGGGAGCTAACAGGGGAGACTAACAAGCTAACAGGGGAGCTAACAAGGCTAACAGGGAAGCTAACAGGGCTAACAGGGGAGCTAACAGGGAAGCTAACAGGGAAGCTAACAGGGGAGACTAACAGGCTAAACAGGGGAGCTGACAGGGAAGCTAACAGGGGAGTCAACAGGGGAACTAACAGGGGAACTAGAGGAAAAAAAAAAAAAGGCAAACTCAACATACACCGTCTGTGCTGGCTGGGGTCGTCGACTGGTCGGGTCGTACTGTTATGGTTTGTAACCGACCCCAATCGCACAACACAAGACAGGTATGAGAGTAAGCCAAGAACTGGGCATGTATTGAAAACAACAGAAAACGGCACTGTCCCTTTAAGGGAGAACACAAATTACAGGAAAACATGAACTTGGGAAAATAGGCACAGTGCCTTTAAGAGGCGAGCTGGCTAAGGGGAAGGCTAAGGGAAGGCTAACGGACAGGGCCAGGGCAAGGGAACAGGGCAGGAAACAGGGAGGACTAGGAGGACTGGACAGGGAGGACTAGGAGGACTGGACAAGGAGGACTAGGAGGACTAGAAGGACTGGACAGGGAGGACAAGGAGGACTAGAGAGGGGAAACAGGGACAGAGGCCCGCGGAGGCGGGCTGGGGACAGGGAGGACTAGGAGGACTAGAAGGACTGGACAGGGAGGACTAGGAGGACTAGAGAGGGGAAACAGGGACAAAGGCCCGCGGAGGCGGGCTGGGGACAGGGATAGAGAAAACAGGGTAAGGCCTTGGAACAGGGTGAGGGCTGGAGCTGCTTACAGGGAGGAGTAGGAGCGCGCAGGCTAGACGTCTGGAGGAGAGCGCATCTGGCGCGGAGGTCTGAGTGGTCCGCGTCTGCTTGGAGTACGCGCCGGTACGGAGGGCGCATCTGGCGCGGAGGTCTGAGTGGTGCGCGTCTGCTTGGAGTACGCGCCGGTACGGAGAGCGCATCTGGCGCGGAGGTCTGAGTGGTGCACGTCTGCTTGGAGTACGCGCCGGTACGGAGAGCGCATCTGGCGCGGAGGTCTGAGTGGTGCGCGTCTGCTTGGAGTACGCGCCGGTACGGAGAGCGCATCTGGCGCGGAGGTCTGAGTGGTGCGCGTCTGCTTGGAGTACGCGCCGGTACGGAGAGCGCATCTGGCGCGGAGGTCTGAGTGGTGCGCGTCTGCTTTGAGTATGCGCCGGTACGGAGAGCGCATCTGGCTCGGAGGTCTGGATGCGCGTCTGGATGCGCGTCTGGAGTGAAGAGCGCATCTGGAGTGAAGAGCGCGTCTGGCTCGGAGGTCTGGATGCGCGTCTGGATGCGCGTCTGGAGTGAAGAGCGCGTCTGGCTCGGAGGTCTGGATGCGCGTCTGGATGCGCGTCTGGAGTGAAGAGCGCGTCTGGCTCGGAGGTCTGGATGCGCGTCTGGATGCGCGTCTGGAGTGAAGAGCGCGTCTGGCTCGGAGGTCTGGAGTGGAACACTGGAATACCTCCCGTAGAGGTTTAGAGAGCGCAGTACAGTGTCTCCCTCCAGGCAAACGGCGACAGGAGGCGAAGGCTTGAGCGCATCTCACGCCGGATATGAAAACAGCATAAAGACAGAAACAGAAACTCCCGTAGGAGCCTACAGACAGAGAACCTCCCGTAGGGGTCTTGGTGATAGAGATATGATACGGAACGACCCGACCAGGACTGAGGGGAAGGCGAGGTACTTAAAGCCCACAGGGGTGCTAATTAGAATACACATCAGGTGCGTGATGGTAATTGATACTCGAACTAGAAGTGTGTGTTCGGCACCAGACCAATCAAACACATAATGACAGGTAGTCCAAGGGTGTGGCTGCTGAAGAGCAAACGAGAGTAAACGAACGCGAGGGTGGGGGCTAGTGAGGTGAGGAGACAGGGAATTAAAGGTCAAGGGAAAGGTGAACCTCACAATACTGGCGTTACTCACAAAATCCCTTTGATTTAAGAGATTCATTATCGGGGTCCAGGCTTATTGAGTGACACGGAATATAGCTTGAAGGATATAAACAATGACCTCTTGTTGGTGCAGAGCTTCATGGTCGCCATTATTGAGATGTTGTGATGATTGCCGCAGGTTTAGTGCCAGATTTCACATCGGGCTACATGAAGAGTATGAATGTCATTTCTAATACAGATCACAGTCATTCGGTACCTCCTCTTTGTCTCGAGCGTGACGCTAAATTCTTAGCATTACGAGAACCATAATGTTGAATGTGTAATTACAGATGATCTGACCTGCTGCGATTATTCGGGGGGATTTGAGCATTAAGCATCGCACCTCTGACCATTGAACATGCAGAGTGAAGCTGTGCTCCAGTGGTTGCTCTCTTGGTCCTCCCAACTAAAAGAAGCTGAAATCATGAATATGCAGGAGGGAACAGAATGAGGAAGAGCCCCTGCAGGCGTCGTAAAAAGCAGCATTAAGTTCCTCTAATTAAATTGAACTCTCCCCTTCCCCACAGTGAGTCTGCCATTGGAGACTGGAGAATTCTCCGCAGGTTCTTTTTTCAGTCTGAAACTAGACTCCCTGCATCATCCATCCCACTGCAACGTGTAATGGAAGAAGAAATGCACAGATTCTTTGCTTAGAGATGGAGGGTGTGAGACACCTGAAATGTTAAGTCATGAATTAAGATGGATCAATACTTTTTAGCTTGCGAAGCGTCACAAACTCTGCTGGTGTGCTTTGACTACATTTGAAAACTGCCATGCGTTGAAGACGTCTAACTAGATCAGAACACCGCCCTGTGTTGAATGAGTCTAATTATACAACGGCATGCAAATTTCTCGATTCTGATTGGCTGAAACAGTCAATTTACACGTATGTATCTGTCACAATTCCACGCTCCTGGTCCCAGGACCCGCCCACAACCGAATCACAATTACTCCGCCGTGCGGATTTTTCAGAAAAAACAAGATGGCGGACAATAATCTTTAAAGGGGAACTCCACTATTTTGGGAAATTAGCTTATTTAACATCTTCCCTGGAGTTAGACAAGAAGATACATACCTTTTTTGTCTCTGTGCGTGCATTTTAGCTTTGGGAATAGACGCTCCGTTAGCATAGCTTAGCTTCATCACTGGAAGTGAGGCAGGACAGTAGCCTTACAGTGCCTTACAGTGTATTGCAAGGTCTGACATTGACCAAAATTGATATGCATGACCTTGGTGGGCTCTAGGTCAACTCCTGAAAAGGGGGTCAATGTCAGACCTTGCAATCAAAAGTTAGGGGGCGCACTGAAATTATGGCAAGGGTTATTAGCCCCCTAACTTTTGATTGACACACACACACACACACACACACACACACCACACACCACACACACACACACACACACACACACACACACACACACACACACACACACACACACACACACACACACACACACACACACACACACACACACACACAATGTCTTAGTTGCTTAAACAATGTTGGATGATGTAATTGGTGGGTCATGAGTCATTGTAGAACAAAATAAAAATCGAATGAATTGATTGATTGATTAATTGCAATTTGTTTTACCTACTTTCAATAGAAGCATCTAAGAATGAAGTTCTTTTTTTGATCCACTTTTTCTCCCATTTTCTATATTTTCTCCCATCCCAATTTCGTATCATCCAATTCAACCCTCCCCTGTCACGAACGCTGTTTCTTGCCTCCCACAAGCCGGCTGCAATGTGGACTAAGTCATACATAGCACAAGTCCCCTCCGGTACTTGAGGTAACAGCAGTCGCATCTTTTCACCTGCGCAGCTCGATCTCTCAGTGGCGAGGAGTAACGCGTGGGAGGCTCACGCTGCCCCCGACACTTCCTGATTCTACTGCGCAGGCGCACCAACCGACCTGTAGGAGTCGCTGTCCACAATGCCCGATCCCCACCCATCAGTTTCCCACCCCCTAATACGGCCAATGTGTATTAGTATGAACGACCAGCTAAACTGAAAGCAATGTGGAGCGCTGGGCTCGAACAGGCGAGCCCAGCGTCTCCGCATTCGTGGCGAGCGCCTTGCCCACAACGCCACGTAGCCGCCCCTAAGAATGAAGTTCTATAGAAAGTAGGTCTGCATCCCCTTAACAATTGTGTGTATTGAGCCGTACTGTATTGTACCCATTCTGCATCTGGTAATAAAATGTTCAATCAATCAATCAATCATTCCAATAACAACCACTAACTTCATAATTAAAAACTAAAGAAAAGTTGGATGTGTTAGTTGGTTGGATGTCTTAGTTGAAAGGCAGTTGGATGTGTTAGTTGGTTGGATGTCTTAGTTGAAAGGCAGTTGGATGTGTTAGTTGGTTGGATGTTTTAGTTGAAAGACAGTTGGATGTGTTAGTTGGTTGGATGTCTTAGTTGAAAGACAATTGGATGTGTTAGTTGGTTGGATGTCCTACTGAGAACAGTTGAATGCACTTCCGAGCTGCTTCCACATGGAGGCAACTTCTCTTTTTTTCTTTTTTGGGAACTACTTTTTCTGGCGGATGGTTTTTTCAATAAATCTTCAATTAATGTGTGTTTATTGTATAGCAATAAGGTTGGATGAATGTGGCAGTTGTATAAAAGCATTACACCACTTGCAGTCATGGTTTGTGAAAAATAAACCATGCCTAGGGGGGTCTAACGACCCTCGGCTGCGCCTCGGGCCTAATGACCACCCCTAGGCATGGTTTATTTTTCACAAACCACTCCTGCGCGTGATGTACTGTAATGCTTAACTAGATCAGAACACTCCCATGCGCTGAGAACATCTAACTAGATCAGAACACTGCCATGCGCTGAGAACATCTAGATCAGAACACAGCAGTGTGTTGAAGCCGTCAAACTAGATCAGAACACTGCCATGCACTGAGGACATCTAACTAGATCAGAACATCACCATGCATTGGGGACATTTAACTAAATCAGAAGACTGCCGATCAATCAGCGATCTGTTCTGCATGTTTTTCCATTGGGTTTATCTTATTGGGAGGGGAAACCCTTGCAAGCAGGGGGAGAACATGCTAACTCTGGGTACCTGGCAACCTGGCAACCTGGTCCCCAATCCGAACAAACTCATTCTCTGAGTTTCAGGCTACGTCACACATGTCACGTGAATGTAGGGTTGCCTGAGTGCCAAGTCATAACAGAATCCAAAGTGCTGGAGGACGATTTTGTGTTCGAAATAGGTATGCATGCTGTGGAGCACCTTTCTTGGCAAGGATGGATGGATTTAACATAGTATGCATCACTGGCAGCCCCATGGGAAAAGGCTAGAAGCAGTCCTTGCCAGGTAAGACAGATGTTTTATCAGTGGTCGTTGCTGTGTCCTTAGGTCTGACTCATGCATGCCGGATATATCATCCATACATGCTAAGTAGGTTAACTGAATTCGGTGAAACGCTAACTTGTTAGTGTTAGCTAAAAATCTTGTGCAAGGAGTGAGACATGAACTTACATTTTTTTTTTTTTTTTTTTTTTTTTATCTTTTCCCCCATCCTTTTTTCCGATTTTTCTCCCATCCCACTGTTAGTCGTTATGCCAATTCCCAACCCCCTTCCTGGTTGTTGCGCACTCCCCCCTACTGTTGGTCCGAGAGGCCGGAGACTGTCACATGCTTTCCTCCGACGCATGTGCAGCCAGCCGGCAGCCAGCCTGGCAGCTCAGATTCTCACTGGGAGAGTGTAACATGTGGAAGGTCGCACTACCTCTCTCCAGATACCCTCGCTGTGCAGGCGCCCCGACCGAACTGTAGGGGTCGCTGTCCACAACGCCCAGGACCCACCCACGGCTTCCCTCCCCCTAACTCAGCCAAACGAGTTAGTATAGCGATCAGCCCGAGCCAAGGCAATGCTGACTCTCCGGGAGTGAACTTACACAGTTAAAGATAGAAAGCAGTGGTGTAGTCTAGACTGAAGTAGTGGGCATACTGTGGCTTTATACAACCTGCCCCCCAGAATGAAAGGTTTAGGCTAAATCAGTAAACATAATGCAGGTGGGTTTACCCTCCACTACATCCTCCTCTAGGCCTACTCTTCACAGTAGCCCTGGTTTACCCTCCACTACATCCTAGGCCTATACTCTTCACAGTAGCCCTGGTTTACCCTCCCCTACATCCTCCTCTAGGCCTACTCTTCACAGTAGCCCTGGTTTACCCTCCACTACATCCTCCTCTAGGCCTACTCTTCACAGTAGCCCTGGTTTACCCTCCACTACATCCTCCTCTAGGCCTATACTCTTCACAGTAGCCCTGGTTTACCCTCCACTACATCCTCCTCTAGGCCTATACTCTTCACAGTAGCCTTTAGGACAACTGTCTTGTAGCCTGAATTTTTATTTTTTTTATCCGAATAGTTTTCTCAAAGTTAATGGTTCACTTTTCTTGGTTTGTACGAGGCAAATAATGCACGCCTAAAATGTGTCTAATTTTCAGACATTCCATTCCAATAAAAAAAAATCCAAGCATTATCTTATAGATCAGATCTAGCTTATGCAGGGTCTTAATTCAAGGCTAAAATGGTTATGCAACCTTTTCGGGGGGGGAAGGGTGTCTTCCTATTTGACCTGATGGCACTAGTGCGAGTGGGGGAGAAAAAAACGCATATAGGCGATGCAACTGTAATTCGACAATGTCGGATCTAGTTTTGGTAAACCTTGCCAAGGGGTAGATTTGCTGAGAATGTACCGTATGCTCTTCTTCAGCAATGCCTATAAACCTTGCAAGCCAGAAAATATTGTGTGATTTTATCTGGCTTGCGAGGCTAGCTAGCGGCTTACTTCACACTCACACAGTTCCACACAGTCATGCCTGGGAGCTGCCCTGTACAACCACAGTCTACTGTTGGCCATGCAGCTCCATTGGAGGAGTTGGGGATCAAAGGCATCGTTTCGGAGTCCCGTTGTATTGTAGAGCAGTGTTTCTCAACTGGTGGGTCGCGACCCAAAAGTGGGTAGCGGGGCCATTTTGAGTGGGTCGCGGATGTGTGTAAAAAAATAAAAAAATAAAAAAGTAAAAAAAGGTTTTTTTTTTTACTTTTTTTTTTTTTTTTTTTTTACTACCTATCTTTGTGAAAGTGGCTTCTCAGCTCTGGTCAGCTGAAGACAAAGCGGAGGAACAGATTGGACATTGAGCATGACCTCAGAGTTGCTTTGTCTACAATCACCCCAGACTTTGAGACTCTTGTCAGGAGCAAACATCATCCCCAGTTATCCCATTAGTCCCCTGCATGTTAAGCTAAGAATTCTGCTAAGAAGGATATATTATTTATTATTATTATTACTTTATTTCATTGCGTTTTTAGCCCTTAGTTGCACTTTTGTTGCAACCCCAGTTATCCCATTAGTTCCCCCAAACGTAGGTCTGTTATGTTAAGCTAAGAAATCTGCTAAGAAGCATATTATTTATTATTATTTTATTTCATTGGGTCTTTAGCCCTAGTTGCACTTTTATTGCAATCCCAGTTATCCCATTAGTTCCCCCAAACTTAGGTCTGTTATGTTAAGCTAAGAAGTCTGCTAAGAAGCATAATTATTTATTATTATTATTTAATTTCATTGGGTTTTTAGCCCTAGTTGCACTTTTGTTGCAACCCCAGTTATCCCATTAGTTCCCCCAAACTTAGGTCTGTTATGTTAAGCTAAGAAATCTGCTAAGAAGCATATTATTTATTATTATTTTATTTCATTGGGTTTTAGCCCTAGTTGCACTTTTGTTGCAAACTCAGTTATCCCATTAGTTCCCCCAAATTTAGGTATGTTATGTTAAGCTAAGAAATCTGCTAAGAAGCATATATTATTTATTATTCTTTTATTTCATTGGGTTTTTAGCAATAGTTGCACTTTTGTTGCACTTTTTTGTGTTTATTTCATGTTTTGAAAGATTGCGTATTACTGCAATTTTTTTTTTTTACATAAATCATAGTGGTTAAAAATTTTGGGTCGCGACTTAATGACTAAGGAAAATGTTGGGTCCCGAGGCTAGACCAGTTGAGAACCACTGTTGTAGAGGATGCAAAGCTACTAGCTTACTCAACCGATGTTTTACTTATATAATACCGTGGTATTATCATGATCATTTCATCATTTCTGGTCAATATAGTAGCAATTTCTTTTCTTCTTCCCCTTCCTTGCCAGAGCTCACTCTCTCACACTGTCTGGCTTCCAGAAACACTCACTCGGTCGCATACACACCCACACACACAGACACACACACACACACACACACACACACACACACACACACACACACACACACACACACACACACACACACACACACACACACACACACACACACACACACACACACACACACACACACACACACACACACACACACACACACACACACACACACACAATGTCTTAGTTGCTTAAACAATGTTGGATGATGTAATTGATGGGTCATGAGTCATTGTAGAACAAAATAAAAATTGCGCGAATTGATTGATTGATTAATTCCATTTTTTTTTACCTACTTTCAATAGAAGCATCTAAGAATGAAGTTCTATAGAAAGTAGGTCTGCATCCCCTTAACAATTGTGTGTATTGAGCCGTACTGTATTGTACCCATTCTGCATCTGGTAATAAAATGTTCAATCAATCAATCAATCATTCCAATAACAACCACTAACTTCATAATTAAAAACTAAAGAAAAGTTGGATGTGTTAGTTGGTTGGATGTCTTAGTTGAAAGGCAGTTGGATGTGTTAGTTGGTTGGATGTCTTAGTTGAAAGGCAGTTGGATGTGTTAGTTGGTTGGATGTCATAGTTGAAAGACAGTTGGATGTGTTAGTTGGTTGGATGTCTTAGTTGAAAGACAGTTGGATGTGTTAGTTGGTTGGATGTCCTACTGAGAACAGTTGAATGCACTTCCGAGCTGCTTCCACATGGAGGCAACTTCTCTTTTTTTCTTTTTTGGGAACTACTTTTTCTGGCGGATGGTTTTTTCAATAAATCTTCAATTAATGTGTGTTTATTGTATAGCAATAAGGTTGGATGAATGTGACAGTTGTATAAAAGCATTACACCACTTGCAGTCGTGGTTTGTGAAAAATAAACCATGCCTAGGGGGGTCTAACGACCCTCGGCTGCGCCTCGGGCCTAATGACCACCCCTAGGCATGGTTTATTTTTCACAAACCACTCCTGCGCGTGATGTAATGCTTAACTAGATCAGAACACTCCCATGAGCTGAGAACATCTAACTAGATCAGAACACTGCCATGCGCTGAGAACATCTAGATCAGAACACAGCAGTGTGTTGAAGCCGTCAAACTAGATCAGAACACTGCCATGCACTGAGGACATCTAACTAGATCAGAACATCACCATGCATTGGGGACATTTAACTAAATCAGAAGACTGCCGATCAATCAGCGATCTGTTCTGCATGTTTTTCCATTGGGTTTATCTTATTGGGAGGGGAAACCCTTGCAAGCAGGGGGAGAACATGCTAACTCTGGGTACCTGGCAACCTGGCAACCTGGTCCCCAATCCGAACAAACTCATTCTCTGAGTTTCAGGCTACGTCACACACGTCACGTGAATGTAGGGTTGCCTGAGTGCCAAGTCATAACAGAATCCAAAGTGCTGGAGGACGATTTTGTGTTCGAAATAGGTATGCATGCTGTGGAGCACCTTTCTTGGCAAGGATGGATGTATTTAACATAGTATGCATCACTGGCAGCCCCATGGGAAAAGGCTAGAAGCAGTCCTTGCCAGGTAAGACAGATGTTTTATCAGTGGTCGTTGCTGTGTCCTTAGGTCTGACTCATGCATGCCGGATATATCATCCATACATGCTAAGTAGGTTAACTGAATTCGGTGAAACGCTAACTTGTTAGTGTTAGCTAAAAATCTTGTGCAAGGAGTGAGACATGAACTTACATTTTTTTTTTTTTTATAATTTTTTTTTATCTTTTCCCCCAACCTTTTTTCCGATTTTTCTCCCATCCCACTGTTAGTCGTTATGCCAATTCCCAACCCCCTTCCTGGTTGTTGCACACTCCCCCCTACTGTTGGTCCGAGAGGCCGGAGACTGTCACATGCTTTCCTCCGACGCATGTGCAGCCAGCCGGCAGCCAGCCTGGCAGCTCAGATTCTCACTGGGAGAGTGTAACATGTGGAAGGTCGCACTACCTCTCTCCAGATACCCTCGCTGTGCAGGCGCCCCGACCGAACTGTAGGGGTCGCTGTCCACAACGCCCAGGACCCACCCACGGCTTCCCTCCCCCTAACTCAGCCAAACGAGTTAGTATAGCGATCAGCCCGAGCCAAGGCAATGCTGACTCTCCGGGAGTGAACTTACACAGTTAAAGATAGAAAGCAGTGGTGTAGTCTAGACTGAAGTAGTGGGCATACTGTGGCTTTATACAACCTGCCCCCCAGAATGAAAGGTTTAGGCTAAATCAGTAAACATAATGCAGGTGGGTTTACCCTCCACTACATCCTCCTCTAGGCCTACTCTTCACAGTAGCCCTGGTTTACCCTCCACTACATCCTAGGCCTATACTCTTCACAGTAGCCCTGGTTTACCCTCCCCTACATCCTCCTCTAGGCCTACTCTTCACAGTAGCCCTGGTTTACCCTCCACTACATCCTCCTCTAGGCCTACTCTTCACAGTAGCCCTGGTTTACCCTCCACTACATCCTCCTCTAGGCCTATACTCTTCACAGTAGCCCTGGTTTACCCTCCACTACATCCTCCTCTAGGCCTATACTCTTCACAGTAGCCTTTAGGACAACTGTCTTGTAGCCTGAATTTTTTTTTTTTTTATCCGAATAGTTTTCTCAAAGTTAATGGTTCACTTTTCTTGGTTTGTACGAGGCAAATAATGCACGCCTAAAATGTGTCTAATTTTCAGACATTCCATTCCAATAAAAAAAAATCCAAGCATTATCTTATAGATCAGATCTAGCTTATGCAGGGTCTTAATTCAAGGCTAAAATGGTTATGCAACCTTTTCGGGGGGGGAAGGGTGTCTTCCTATTTGACCTGATGGCACTAGTGCGAGTGGGGGAGAAAAAAACGCATATAGGCGATGCAACTGTAATTCGACAATGTCGGATCTAGTTTTGGTAAACCTTGCCAAGGGGTAGATTTGCTGAGAATGTACCGTATGCTCTTCTTCAGCAATGCCTATAAACCTTGCAAGCCAGAAAATATTGTGTGATTTTATCTGGCTTGCGAGGCTAGCTAGCGGCTTACTTCACACTCACACAGTTCCACACAGTCATGCCTGGGAGCTGCCCTGTACAACCACAGTCTACTGTTGGCCATGCAGCTCCATTGGAGGAGTTGGGGATCAAAGGCATCGTTTCGGAGTCCCGTTGTATTGTAGAGCAGTGTTTCTCAACTGGTGGGTCGCGACCCAAAAGTGGGTAGCGGGGCCATTTTGAGTGGGTCGCGGATGTGTGTAAAAAAATAAAAAAATAAAAAAGTAAAAAAAGGTTTTTTTTTTTTACTTTTTTTTTTTACTTTTTTTTTACTACCTATCTTTGTGAAAGTGGCTTCTCAGCTCTGGTCAGCTGAAGACAAAGCGGAGGAACAGATTGGACATTGAGCATGACCTCAGAGTTGCTTTGTCTACAATCACGCCAGACTTTGAGACTCTTGTCAGGAGCAAACATCATCCCCAGTTATCCCATTAGTCCCCTGCATGTTAAGCTAAGAATTCTGCTAAGAAGGATATATTATTTATTATTATTATTACTTTATTTCATTGCGTTTTTAGCCCTTAGTTGCACTTTTGTTGCAACCCCAGTTATCCCATTAGTTCCCCCAAACGTAGGTCTGTTATGTTAAGCTAAGAAATCTGCTAAGAAGCATATTATTTATTATTATTTTATTTCATTGGGTCTTTAGCCCTAGTTGCACTTTTATTGCAATCCCAGTTATCCCATTAGTTCCCCCAAACTTAGGTCTGTTATGTTAAGCTAAGAAGTCTGCTAAGAAGCATAATTATTTATTATTATTATTTAATTTCATTGGGTTTTTAGCCCTAGTTGCACTTTTGTTGCAACCCCAGTTATCCCATTAGTTCCCCCAAACTTAGGTCTGTTATGTTAAGCTAAGAAATCTGCTAAGAAGCATATTATTTATTATTATTTTATTTCATTGGGTTTTAGCCCTAGTTGCACTTTTGTTGCAAACTCAGTTATCCCATTAGTTCCCCCAAATTTAGGTATGTTATGTTAAGCTAAGAAATCTGCTAAGAAGCATATATTATTTATTATTCTTTTATTTCATTGGGTTTTTAGCAATAGTTGCACTTTTGTTGCACTTTTTTGTGTTTATTTCATGTTTTGAAAGATTGCGTATTACTGCAATTTTTTTTTTTTACATAAATCATAGTGGTTAAAAAATTTGGGTCGCGACTTAATGACTAAGGAAAATGTTGGGTCCCGAGGCTAGACCAGTTGAGAACCACTGTTGTAGAGGATGCAAAGCTACTAGCTTACTCAACCGATGTTTTACTTATATAATACCGTGGTATTATCATGATCATTTCATCATTTCTGGTCAATATAGTAGCAATTTCTTTTCTTCTTCCCCTTCCTTGCCAGAGCTCACTCTCTCACACTGTCTGGCTTCCAGAAACACTCACTCGGTCGCATACACACCCACACACACAGACACACACACACACACACACACACACACACACACACACACACACACACACACACACACACACACACACACACACACACACACACACACACACACACACACACACACACACACACACACACACACACACACACACACACACACACACACACACACACACACACACACACACACACACACACACACACACACACAATGTCTTAGTTGCTTAAACAATGTTGGATGATGTAATTGATGGGTCATGAGTCATTGTAGAACAAAATAAAAATTGCGCGAATTGATTGATTGATTAATTCCATTTTTTTTTACCTACTTTCAATAGAAGCATCTAAGAATGAAGTTCTATAGAAAGTAGGTCTGCATCCCCTTAACAATTGTGTGTATTGAGCCGTACTGTATTGTACCCATTCTGCATCTGGTAATAAAATGTTCAATCAATCAATCAATCATTCCAATAACAACCACTAACTTCATAATTAAAAACTAAAGAAAAGTTGGATGTGTTAGTTGGTTGGATGTCTTAGTTGAAAGGCAGTTGGATGTGTTAGTTGGTTGGATGTCTTAGTTGAAAGGCAGTTGGATGTGTTAGTTGGTTGGATGTCTTAGTTGAAAGACAGTTGGATGTGTTAGTTGGTTGGATGTCTTAGTTGAAAGACAGTTGGATGTGTTAGTTGGTTGGATGTCCTACTGAGAACAGTTGAATGCACTTCCGAGCTGCTTCCACATGGAGGCAACTTCTCTTTTTTTCTTTTTTGGGAACTACTTTTTCTGGCGGATGGTTTTTTCAATAAATCTTCAATTAATGTGTGTTTATTGTATAGCAATAAGGTTGGATGAATGTGACAGTTGTATAAAAGCATTACACCACTTGCAGTCGTGGTTTGTGAAAAATAAACCATGCCTAGGGGGGTCTAACGACCCTCGGCTGCGCCTCGGGCCTAATGACCACCCCTAGGCATGGTTTATTTTTCACAAACCACTCCTGCGCGTGATGTAATGCTTAACTAGATCAGAACACTCCCATGAGCTGAGAACATCTAACTAGATCAGAACACTGCCATGCGCTGAGAACATCTAGATCAGAACACAGCAGTGTGTTGAAGCCGTCAAACTAGATCAGAACACTGCCATGCACTGAGGACATCTAACTAGATCAGAACATCACCATGCATTGGGGACATTTAACTAAATCAGAAGACTGCCGATCAATCAGCGATCTGTTCTGCATGTTTTTCCATTGGGTTTATCTTATTGGGAGGGGAAACCCTTGCAAGCAGGGGGAGAACATGCTAACTCTGGGTACCTGGCAACCTGGCAACCTGGTCCCCAATCCGAACAAACTCATTCTCTGAGTTTCAGGCTACGTCACACACGTCACGTGAATGTAGGGTTGCCTGAGTGCCAAGTCATAACAGAATCCAAAGTGCTGGAGGACGATTTTGTGTTCGAAATAGGTATGCATGCTGTGGAGCACCTTTCTTGGCAAGGATGGATGGATTTAACATAGTATGCATCACTGGCAGCCCCATGGGAAAAGGCTAGAAGCAGTCCTTGCCAGGTAAGACAGATGTTTTATCAGTGGTCGTTGCTGTGTCCTTAGGTCTGACTCATGCATGCCGGATATATCATCCATACATGCTAAGTAGGTTAACTGAATTCGGTGAAACGCTAACTTGTTAGTGTTAGCTAAAAATCTTGTGCAAGGAGTGAGACATGAACTTACATTTTATTTTTTTTTATAATTTTTTTTTATCTTTTCCCCCAACCTTTTTTCCGATTTTTCTCCCATCCCACTGTTAGTCGTTATGCCAATTCCCAACCCCCTTCCTGGTTGTTGCACACTCCCCCCTACTGTTGGTCCGAGAGGCCGGAGACTGTCACATGCTTTCCTCCGACGCATGTGCAGCCAGCCGGCAGCCAGCCTGGCAGCTCAGATTCTCACTGGGAGAGTGTAACATGTGGAAGGTCGCACTACCTCTCTCCAGATACCCTCGCTGTGCAGGCGCCCCGACCGAACTGTAGGGGTCGCTGTCCACAACGCCCAGGACCCACCCACGGCTTCCCTCCCCCTAACTCAGCCAAACGAGTTAGTATAGCGATCAGCCCGAGCCAAGGCAATGCTGACTCTCCGGGAGTGAACTTACACAGTTAAAGATAGAAAGCAGTGGTGTAGTCTAGACTGAAGTAGTGGGCATACTGTGGCTTTATACAACCTGCCCCCCAGAATGAAAGGTTTAGGCTAAATCAGTAAACATAATGCAGGTGGGTTTACCCTCCACTACATCCTCCTCTAGGCCTACTCTTCACAGTA
The DNA here is from genome assembly GCF_963971535.1 of Notolepis coatsorum. Taxonomy (NCBI): domain Eukaryota; kingdom Metazoa; phylum Chordata; class Actinopteri; order Aulopiformes; family Paralepididae; genus Notolepis; species Notolepis coatsorum. The sequence goes on from NC_140169.1 coordinate 171,366,993, forward strand.
GCCCTGGTTTACCCTCCACTACATCCTAGGCCTATACTCTTCACAGTAGCCCTGGTTTACCCTCCCCTACATCCTCCTCTAGGCCTACTCTTCACAGTAGCCCTGGTTTACCCTCCACTACATCCTCCTCTAGGCCTACTCTTCACAGTAGCCCTGGTTTACCCTCCACTACATCCTCCTCTAGGCCTATACTCTTCACAGTAGCCCTGGTTTACCCTCCACTACATCCTCCTCTAGGCCTATACTCTTCACAGTAGCCTTTAGGACAACTGTCTTGTAGCCTGAATTTTTATTTTTTTTATCCGAATAGTTTTCTCAAAGTTAATGGTTCACTTTTCTTGGTTTGTACGAGGCAAATAATGCACGCCTAAAATGTGTCTAATTTTCAGACATTCCATTCCAATAAAAAAAAATCCAAGCATTATCTTATAGATCAGATCTAGCTTATGCAGGGTCTTAATTCAAGGCTAAAATGGTTATGCAACCTTTTCGGGGGGGGGAGGGTGTCTTCCTATTTGACCTGGTGGCACTAGTGCGAGTGGGGGAGAAAAAAACGCATATAGGCGATGCAACTGTAATTCGACAATGTCGGATCTAGTTTTGGTAAACCTTGCCAAGGGGTAGATTTGCTGAGAATGTACCGTATGCTCTTCTTCAGCAATGCCTATAAACCTTGCAAGCCAGAAAATATTGTGTGATTTTATCTGGCTTGCGAGGCTAGCTAGCGGCTTACTTCACACTCACACAGTTCCACACAGTCATGCCTGGGAGCTGCCCTGTACAACCACAGTCTACTGTTGGCCATGCAGCTCCATTGGAGGAGTTGGGGATCAAAGGCATCGTTTCGGAGTCCCGTTGTATTGTAGAGCAGTGTTTCTCAACTGGTGGGTCGCGACCCAAAAGTGGGTAGCGGGGCCATTTTGAGTGGGTCGCGGATGTGTGTAAAAAAATAAAAAAATAAAAAAGTAAAAAAAGGTTTTTTTTTTTACTTTTTTTTTTTTTTTTTTTTTACTACCTATCTTTGTGAAAGTGGCTTCTCAGCTCTGGTCAGCTGAAGACAAAGCGGAGGAACAGATTGGACATTGAGCATGACCTCAGAGTTGCTTTGTCTACAATCACCCCAGACTTTGAGACTCTTGTCAGGAGCAAACATCATCCCCAGTTATCCCATTAGTCCCCTGCATGTTAAGCTAAGAATTCTGCTAAGAAGGATATATTATTTATTATTATTATTACTTTATTTCATTGCGTTTTTAGCCCTTAGTTGCACTTTTGTTGCAACCCCAGTTATCCCATTAGTTCCCCCAAACGTAGGTCTGTTATGTTAAGCTAAGAAATCTGCTAAGAAGCATATTATTTATTATTATTTTATTTCATTGGGTCTTTAGCCCTAGTTGCACTTTTATTGCAATCCCAGTTATCCCATTAGTTCCCCCAAACTTAGGTCTGTTATGTTAAGCTAAGAAGTCTGCTAAGAAGCATAATTATTTATTATTATTATTTAATTTCATTGGGTTTTTAGCCCTAGTTGCACTTTTGTTGCAACCCCAGTTATCCCATTAGTTCCCCCAAACTTAGGTCTGTTATGTTAAGCTAAGAAATCTGCTAAGAAGCATATTATTTATTATTATTTTATTTCATTGGGTTTTAGCCCTAGTTGCACTTTTGTTGCAAACTCAGTTATCCCATTAGTTCCCCCAAATTTAGGTATGTTATGTTAAGCTAAGAAATCTGCTAAGAAGCATATATTATTTATTATTCTTTTATTTCATTGGGTTTTTAGCAATAGTTGCACTTTTGTTGCACTTTTTTGTGTTTATTTCATGTTTTGAAAGATTGCGTATTACTGCAATTTTTTTTTTTTACATAAATCATAGTGGTTAAAAATTTTGGGTCGCGACTTAATGACTAAGGAAAATGTTGGGTCCCGAGGCTAGACCAGTTGAGAACCACTGTTGTAGAGGATGCAAAGCTACTAGCTTACTCAACCGATGTTTTACTTATATAATACCGTGGTATTATCATGATCATTTCATCATTTCTGGTCAATATAGTAGCAATTTCTTTTCTTCTTCCCCTTCCTTGCCAGAGCTCACTCTCTCACACTGTCTGGCTTCCAGAAACACTCACTCGGTCGCATACACACCCACACACACAGACACACACACACACACACACACACACACACACACACACACACACACACACACACACACACACACACACACACACACACACACACACACACACACACACACACACACACACACACACACACACACACACACACACAATGTCTTAGTTGCTTAAACAATGTTGGATGATGTAATTGATGGGTCATGAGTCATTGTAGAACAAAATAAAAATTGCGCGAATTGATTGATTGATTAATTCCATTTTTTTTTTACCTACTTTCAATAGAAGCATCTAAGAATGAAGTTCTATAGAAAGTAGGTCTGCATCCCCTTAACAATTGTGTGTATTGAGCCGTACTGTATTGTACCCATTCTGCATCTGGTAATAAAATGTTCAATCAATCAATCAATCATTCCAATAACAACCACTAACTTCATAATTAAAAACTAAAGAAAAGTTGGATGTGTTAGTTGGTTGGATGTCTTAGTTGAAAGGCAGTTGGATGTGTTAGTTGGTTGGATGTCTTAGTTGAAAGGCAGTTGGATGTGTTAGTTGGTTGGATGTCTTAGTTGAAAGACAGTTGGATGTGTTAGTTGGTTGGATGTCTTAGTTGAAAGACAGTTGGATGTGTTAGTTGGTTGGATGTCCTACTGAGAACAGTTGAATGCACTTCCGAGCTGCTTCCACATGGAGGCAACTTCTCTTTTTTTCTTTTTTGGGAACTACTTTTTCTGGCGGATGGTTTTTTCAATAAATCTTCAATTAATGTGTGTTTATTGTATAGCAATAAGGTTGGATGAATGTGACAGTTGTATAAAAGCATTACACCACTTGCAGTCGTGGTTTGTGAAAAATAAACCATGCCTAGGGGGTCTAACGACCCTCGGCTGCGCCTCGGGCCTAATGACCACCCCTAGGCATGGTTTATTTTTCACAAACCACTCCTGCGCGTGATGTAATGCTTAACTAGATCAGAACACTCCCATGAGCTGAGAACATCTAACTAGATCAGAACACTGCCATGCGCTGAGAACATCTAGATCAGAACACAGCAGTGTGTTGAAGCCGTCAAACTAGATCAGAACACTGCCATGCACTGAGGACATCTAACTAGATCAGAACATCACCATGCATTGGGGACATTTAACTAAATCAGAAGACTGCCGATCAATCAGCGATCTGTTCTGCATGTTTTTCCATTGGGTTTATCTTATTGGGAGGGGAAACCCTTGCAAGCAGGGGGAGAACATGCTAACTCTGGGTACCTGGCAACCTGGCAACCTGGTCCCCAATCCGAACAAACTCATTCTCTGAGTTTCAGGCTACGTCACACACGTCACGTGAATGTAGGGTTGCCTGAGTGCCAAGTCATAACAGAATCCAAAGTGCTGGAGGACGATTTTGTGTTCGAAATAGGTATGCATGCTGTGGAGCACCTTTCTTGGCAAGGATGGATGGATTTAACATAGTATGCATCACTGGCAGCCCCATGGGAAAAGGCTAGAAGCAGTCCTTGCCAGGTAAGACAGATGTTTTATCAGTGGTCGTTGCTGTGTCCTTAGGTCTGACTCATGCATGCCGGATATATCATCCATACATGCTAAGTAGGTTAACTGAATTCGGTGAAACGCTAACTTGTTAGTGTTAGCTAAAAATCTTGTGCAAGGAGTGAGACATGAACTTACATTTTTTTTTTTTTTATAATAATTTTTTTTTATCTTTTCCCCCATCCTTTTTTCCGATTTTTCTCCCATCCCACTGTTAGTCGTTATGCCAATTCCCAACCCCCTTCCTGGTTGTTGCGCACTCCCCCCTACTGTTGGTCCGAGAGGCCGGAGACTGTCACATGCTTTCCTCCGACGCATGTGCAGCCAGCCGGCAGCCAGCCTGGCAGCTCAGATTCTCACTGGGAGAGTGTAACATGTGGAAGGTCGCACTACCTCTCTCCAGATACCCTCGCTGTGCAGGCGCCCCGACCGAACTGTAGGGGTCGCTGTCCACAACGCCCAGGACCCACCCACGGCTTCCCTCCCCCTAACTCAGCCAAACGAGTTAGTATAGCGATCAGCCCGAGCCAAGGCAATGCTGACTCTCCGGGAGTGAACTTACACAGTTAAAGATAGAAAGCAGTGGTGCAGTCTAGACTGAAGTAGTGGGCATACTGTGGCTTTATACAACCTGCCCCCCAGAATGAAAGGTTTAGGCTAAATCAGTAAACATAATGCAGGTGGGTTTACCCTCCACTACATCCTCCTCTAGGCCTACTCTTCACAGTAGCCCTGGTTTACCCTCCACTACATCCTAGGCCTATACTCTTCACAGTAGCCCTGGTTTACCCTCCACTACATCCTCCTCTAGGCCTACTCTTCACAGTAGCCCTGGTTTACCCTCCACTACATCCTCCTCTAGGCCTACTCTTCACAGTAGCCCTGGTTTACCCTCCACTACATCCTCCTCTAGGCCTATACTCTTCACAGTAGCCCTGGTTTACCCTCCACTACATCCTCCTCTAGGCCTATTATATCTTCACAGTAGCCTTTAGGACAACTGTCTTGTAGCCTGAATTTTTTTTTTTTTATCCGAATAGTTTTCTCAAAGTTAATGGTTAACTTTTCTTGGTTTGTACGAGGCAAATAATGCACGCCTAAAATGTGTCTAATTTTCAGACATTCCATTTCAATAAAAAAAAATCCAAGCATTATCTTATAGATCAGATCTAGCTTATGCAGGGTCTTAATTCAAGGCTAATATGGTTATGCAACCTTTTCGGGGGGGGGAAGGGTGTCTTCCTATTTGACCTGGTGGCACTAGTGCGAGTGGGGGAGAAAAAAACGCATATAGGCGATGCAACTGTAATTCGACAATGTCGGATCTAGTTTTGGTAAACCTTGCCAAGGGGTAGATTTGCTGAGAATGTACCGTATGCTCTTCTTCAGCAATGCCTATAAACCTTGCAAGCCAGAAAATATTGTGTGATTTTATCTGGCTTGCGAGGCTAGCTAGCGGCTTACTTCACACTCACACAGTTCCACACAGTCATGCCTGGGAGCTGCCCTGTACAACCACAGTCTACTGTTGGCCATGCAGCTCCATTGGAGGAGTTGGGGATCAAAGGCATCGTTTCGGAGTCCCGTTGTATTGTAGAGGATGCAAAGCTACTAGCTTACTCAACCGATGTTTTACTTATATAATACCGTGGTATTATCATGATCATTTCATCATTTCTGGTCAATATAGTAGCAATTTCTTTTCTTCTTCCCCTTCCTTGCCAGAGCTCACTCTCTCACACTGTCTGGCTTCCAGAAACACTCACTCGGTCGCATACACACCCACACACACAGACACACAGACACACACACACACACGCACACACACACACACACACACACACACACACACACACACACACACACACACACACACACACACACACACACACACACACACACACACACACACACACACACACACACACACACACACACACACACACACACACACACACACACTCACAATGTCTTAGTTGCTTAACACTTTGAGTGCCACTCACGAGATTTCTCTGGGTTTTTTTATAGGTGGTTGCGTGCCACTCACGAGATTTCTCTGATTTTTTTTATTTTTTTTTTGTGCGATCTGAAAAATGATTGCATCACCCGAGCCTACCCGAGTATAGCCGAGGGGCGCCGGCGATCACTGTGGAAAAAAGCGCCCCTCGGCTATGGAAAACCAGGCGTGGCGCTGAAAGTGTTAAACAATGTTGGATGATGTAATTGATGGGTCATGAGTCATTGTAGAACAAAATAAAAATTGCGCGAATTGATTGATTGATTAATTCCATTTTTTTTACCTACTTTCAATAGAAGCATCTAAGAATGAAGTTCTATAGAAAGTAGGTCTGCATCCCCTTAACAATTGTGTGTATTGAGCCGTACTGTATTGTACCCATTCTGCATCTGGTAATAAAATGTTCAATCAATCAATCAATCATTCCAATAACAACCACTAACTTCATAATTAAAAACTAAAGAAAAGTTGGATGTGTTAGTTGGTTGGATGTCTTAGTTGAAAGGCAGTTGGATGTGTTAGTTGGTTGGATGTCTTAGTTGAAAGACAGTTGGATGTGTTAGTTGGTTGGATGTCTTAGTTGAAAGACAGTTGGATGTGTTAGTTGGTTGGATGTCCTACTGAGAACAGTTGAATGCACTTCCGAGCTGCTTCCACATGGAGGCAACTTCTCTTTTTTTCTTTTTTGGGAACTACTTTTTCTGGCGGATGGTTTTTTCAATAAATCTTCAATTAATGTGTGTTTATTGTATAGCAATAAGGTTGGATGAATGTGGCAGTTGTATAAAAGCATTACACCACTTGCAGTCGTGGTTTCTGAAAAATAAACCATGCCTAGGGGGGTCTAACAACCCTCGGCTGCGCCTCGGGCCTAATGACCATCCCTAGGCATGGTTTATTTTTCACAAACCACTCCTGCGCGTGATGTAATGCTTAACTAGATCAGAACACTCCCATGCGCTGAGAACATCTAACTAGATCAGAACACTGCCATGCGCTGAGAACATCTAACTAGATCAGAACACAGCAGTGTGTTGAAGCCGTCAAACTAGATCAGAACACTGCCATGCCTTGGATGCAAAATCCAAGCATTATCTTATAGATCAGATCTAGCTTATGCAGGGTCTTAATTCAAGGTTAAAATGGTTATGCAACCTTTTCGGGGGGGGAAGGGTGTGTTCCTATTTGACCTGGTGGCACTAGTGCGAGTGGGGGAGAAAAAAACGCATATAGGCGATGCAACTGTAATTCGACAATGTCGGATCTAGTTTTGGTAAACCTTGCCAAGGGGTAGATTTGCTGAGAATGTACTGTATGCTCTTCTTCATCATTTCTGGTCAATATAGTAGTAGTAGTAGTTTATTTTTTTCAGTCATCATCACACACAGTACAATATACATCATCATTTATCAATATTTGATTATTTACAGTGACTGAAAAGGTACAGACTGAAGCATAGTGCGTATATGTGCCTGTCCTATATTCTTACCAAAAAATACAAAAATGTTGACTCCAAAACAGTATTCTAAAGAAAAGAAAAAAAGCAAGCAAAACAGTATTATTTACCCTTGTAGTTTTTCAAAATGTTGCTTTACAAAAAAATACAAAAATTTAGATTCCAAAACAGTATTCTAAAGAAAAAAAAAGAAAACAAAACAGTTATTCACCCTTGTCGTTTTCAAAAATAGCTTTACAAACCTTTTTCTTAAAAACCTAAATTGAATGACTCATTCTTAACTGTATATCCGCATTGTTCCACAAGTTAACCCCAATAATAGAAATACACCTCCTTTTAATCCCTTTCTTAGCTTTTTGAACAGTAAATTTACAAATATCTCTCAAATCATATTTTCTTTCATCTGTTGAAAAAATATGATCATGATAGTGAACAAAACATTATTATATATATTTTTTAAATAACATGATCCACGTGATCTATCTTGTGATCGAGTCATCAACAATTCCATGATGATGATTGAGAGAAGGCAGGCTTTCTATTTCTTCTCCGTTAGCTTTGTCACAGATCTGCGTCTTCTTCTCCTATATGACCTTTAGCCTGTCTTTGTTGTCCCGTCAAACTGATTCCAAGAGTATACAGTACCATTCTTCTGAGAAAAGAACCGAGAGATGAGAAAAGAACCCAGACGTCTAACATCCGCGGTAGAAAAAGAACATTATTCAAAAGCTCTCACTGAGGAATTAAACAACAAGGTACAAGAGCGTTGCTGCTAGGACAGCTCCATCTACAAAGAATCCACTATGACTTGTCAGTCCAATTATGCTAGCTAGATTGCTTCTTCTGAAATATGGCCGCCTCAAAGTAAAAGAAAACAACAACCATTTTATAAACTGGCTGTGTTTTGTGTGGAAATGTAACCCTCAAAACTGTATTGAATACACTTTAAACCCGAATACGTTTCCAGAACTTAAAAAAATTGAGGCCATCCCATGCCTCAATTTTTTTAAGTTGATAAACTCAAATGTTTTCAGTTGGCTAAGACTTACAATTCTCAGTTAAGGCAACTCAAATATGGTCTGTTACTCTGACTTAAGGTTCTCAGTTAAGTCAAATCAAATATGGTCAGTTACTCTGACTTACAGTTCTCAAGTGGAGTCAACTCAAATATGTTCAGTTACTGTGACTTACAGTTCTCAGTTAAGGCAATTCAAATATATTCAGTTACTGTGACTTAAGGTTCTCAAGTGGTGTCAACTCAAATATGTTCAGTTACTGTGACTTACAGTTCTCAGTTAAGCAATTCAAATATATTCAGTTACTGTGACTTAAGGTTCTCAAGTGGTGTCAACTCAAATATGTTCAGTTACTGTGACTTACAGTTCTCAGTTAAGGCAGTTCAAATATGTTCAGTTACTGTGACTTAAGGTTCTCAAGTGGTGTCAACTCAAATATGTTCAGTTACTGTGACTTACAGTTCTCAGTTAAGGCAATGCAAATATATTCAGTTACTGTGACTTAAGGTTCTCAAGTGGTGTCAACTCAAATATGTTCAGTTACTGTGACTTACAGTTCTCAGTTAAGGCAGTTCAAATATGTTCAGTTACTGTGACTTAAGGTTCTCAAGTGGTGTCAACTCAAATATGTTCAGTTACTGTGACTTACAGTTCTCAGTTAAGGCAGTTCAAATATGTTCAGTTACTGTGACTTAAGGTTCAACCTTAAATCCATGTGATTAAGTTAACAGAACTCAACGACATTGAGGCCATCCCATGCCTCATTTCTTTTAAGTTAATCAACTCAAATTTTTAAGTTAATCAACTCAAATATTTGCAGTTACTATAACTTAAGGTTCAGTTTTAAAATCCATGTGAAAAAGTTAACAGAAAAATAACTACACAAGCACATTATATCAACTTCAAACAACTCTTTTATTTTTTTCTATTCAAAGAGTATAAAAGAGTATACATATATAATCTGTATGTTAGCAATGTACAATAACACTGTAAACACCGTACACTGTTTTTGGACTATATATGTTAACAATACCGACCAGGTGCCTTGCAAAGTGCAGATATGAAGTTTTCCCCTTTTTTTGTATGCATTTAGGAGGTTTTGTTCTTCATCGAAACTATTTATCTTACAAAAACATTGTGTTACAACTTCAAACTCTTTATATTTATTTCTATTCAAAGAGTATACATCTATTTATCTTACAAAAACATTGTGTTGCCCTCTCCAACATTATGGCAATGTTAAAATTGAAAATATATATATATAGAAAATATATATAGAAAATAAATACATGCATGTTATAACATGTACATACAATGTAATGTATATTACACATTTAATCCCTCTGGTCACAATAGTGTAATAATGTTTGTTATAAGGCTCTGAAAATGTTACTGAATGATGTATCAATGTATTTCCAGCAAATATTGAAATAATAAAGGGTCTCAATATGTGCAGTGCACATGACCAGAGCCGTTTACATCCTGGCTGAATTACTCAAAATTTGTATAGTGTGGTCATAGAATGAGCAAACATGTTGACGGCAACTATTGTGACCGTTGGGATAACACAGTGTATCTATGTACAGTACAGAATAAAATGTATAGATTATCTGAAAATTGTCAATCCGCTTGGCACATGTAAAATTCACAAACGTTGTGCTGTATATTGGGTCCTGCCAATGTGGAACCAAAATACCAATCCACATTACATGCTATACAGCTGGCAATACTGTTAATAGTGCACATACCTACATATGGAAATGCAGCTGCATGTATTTGCTCCATGATGTATCATGGAACAAGATGGTGTTTTCATTGAAAGAGTTAGTCAGAATGTCAGAGGCACCATCCGTCATTTAGAGCAGGCTATGTTTGCAGAATGATAACTAGAACACTACAGTACTCTGTACTAAGAACACTATACAGTACACTAACTATACTGCCCTGTCAAGGCAGACCGCAGTAACTTCCAAACAGTGAAACTGAGAAAAATGGCTTTAAAGTTTTTTGACTTGCCATCCAAAATGTGTTATAGGTAGATAGATGATAGTACCCAGATTTAACATGTATTAATGAAGTAATCTTTAGGCATACAAAAATATGACGTAGTTATTTTAATTAACCCCAAAAAAGCAGATACTGCACTCTGCTGCACGATTTCCTTAAATAATTATACAGGTAATGTACAGACAAAGTGCAGTAACTTCAAATGCAATGTTGTTTTCCCTCCAGCTTTCATAACTTCACCTAGCCATTTTATTTGGATCATCATCATTCCAATATATTCAGGTATTAAATTTCATTTTCAAAATGGCTAGGTTAAGTTATGAAAGCTGGAGGGAAAACAACATTGTATTTGAAGTTACTGCACTTTGCCTGTACATTACCTGTATAATTATTTAAGGAAATCGTGCAGCAGAGTGCAATATCTGCTTTTTTGGGGTTAATTAAAATATTTGTGTCATATTTTTGTATGCCTAAAGATTACTTCATTAATACATGTTAAATCTGGGTACTATCATCTATTTACCTATAACACATTTTGGATGGCAAGTCAAAACACTTTAAAGCCATTTTTCACTGTTTGGAAGTTACTGCGGTCTGCCTGGGTTTTGTAGTTACTGCAGTTTTTAAAACCCCATATCTCCAAAACTGAGCGACATTAACATATGAAACTTGGTCACAAGATAAAACATTTATTGACAAGTTCAATTTCACTCATAACTAAATTTTTACTTTTTTCAAGTTACTGCGATCGATGGTCTGCTGCTGCTGACTCCCAAGCGATTCATTCAAGTGAAACGGAACTGAGTCCAGCTAATGGTGAATAGTTATTTTATTAATCAATTATTGTGTCTTTATTCACTCTAGTTGTGTAATTGACCAGTTCATATTCTGTATAAGTTCATATTCTGTATATGTTAATAATAACGCTTCTGTGTTGCGTTTATGGCTCCTGGTATATCGCCTTGTACTCTGTACTGAGAACACTAACTCTACCACTGCCTACAAGCAATGGAAGCAGTCAGAGCAGAGTGGCATTTATGCCCATTGCCTCCTATTGTTCCTCGAGAAACAAACGTTTGGGACTTGGATGTTGCCTTTGAGATTCTGATAAACTCTTTCAACTCTAAAACTTACTTGGATGAAATTACAATAATGCCAGCTATAGACGGTTAAGAAAATTCGAACTGTAAAACTCTCAAATGTAAACATATTACATAAAAAATAAAGAACAAGGTACATTGAGTAGTTTGGACCTATTGGCTGAACATCTGCAAAGTAGTACAGCAACTTTTGAAGGTATTATTTTGACATGACAAGACATTTCAGATGAGTTTCTATAGACACTTTTGAGGTGTTGGTAAGTGCTTTGGGGTAGTGCATAGATTAGTCCAAACATTACAGGAAGGAATCACCAAATCTGGGGAAGCTGATCATGATATGACTTTCAATGACAATAGAGATTGTCACAGGCTGGTAGTGAACTGGACTTGTGTCATGATCACTGATTACAGTAAGGAATAGAAACTCATCTGAAAGAAGGATGTGGGGTGAGGTATTAATTTCCTTGTCATGTCAAAATAATACCTTCAAAAGTTTAATGCAAGAGCGGTCAGGTGACGTAGCGGAGATTGCGTTCGTCACCAACGCTGGAGACACTGGATTCGCGTGTTCGAATCCAACTCCCTGCGTTGTCACCAGCTTGGCTGGCCGTTCACACTAATACAATTCGGCAGTATTAGGGGGTGGGGAAGCTGGCGGGTGGGAATCTGGCGTTGTGGACAGCGACGCCTACAGGTCAGGTCTCGGCGCTTGCTAAGCGGGGCAGGACTTGGTGGAGATAGCGTGCCCTCCCACGCGTTACACTTCACCAATGAGAGCCCTCGCTGCCAAGTGAAAAGACGTCACTGGCTGTCGGCGCATGTCTCGGGGGAAGCGTGCGATCGACTCGGGACGCCCTTATACCGACTCGTAGGAGAACATGCATACAGCACCAGGTAGGGGATGGGGGGGGGGGATTGGCACAACGACTAATTGGGACGGGGAGAAAATCCATTGAAAAATCAGAAGAAAACAAAATTATTGCATCATCAAGTCATTCTTGAGAGTCTGCAACCTGGGCGACAGTTTACCAGCTTCTAGACCTAGTAAAATCTTCTGAATGAATTCAAAAGTGTTGGTAAGTCCCTTGGGGTAGCTGAGGTGTAGTGCATAGATTAGTCCAAACATTACCAGGAAGGAATCACCAAATCTGGGGAGGCTGATCATGATGTGACTTTCAATGACAACAGAGATTGTCACAGGCTGGTAGTGAACTGGACTTGTGTCATGGTCGTCACTGATGACAGTAAGGAGGGCCACTGCAACACCCTGAAGCTCTGGCTCATCAGACGTGTCCTGAAGGAATGAAAGAGACATAATAATCACAAATAAATCCATGGTTTCTACAAAGTGCAGCACAACGCTAAGTATATGGAGTTGTGTTTGTAAGTTGTTTATATTTTTGTTAGAAAATTTTTTTTGGTGAGAAGGTTATTTTTATTTAACCAGGTTAGTCCCGTCGAGATCAAATATCTCTTTCACTTGGGGGGACCTGGAAGGAAGGAAGACTGATACTTAGCATTTTGATTAACTGTTCACTTAATATACAGTTGTACTGTAAATTATTTTTACTCTGACTCACTGTGCAGGTTTTGAAAAATCCAGCGACTTCCTCATGCAGATACACAGGCAGGGCATGGAGAACAGTGGTACGCCTGGTGTGAACATCATGGATTTCCTATTAAGATGTAAGATTAAGAAGAAGAAAAAGAATTGTATTATATGGAAATGTTTACTGAACAAAGCGGATTTTAAACAGTCCAATCAGATATGTCCACAAATAACATGTTCACATCTTTAATGCAATCAGAAAAATGGCAAACACAATGGTGGACTAATTGTAAAATTCAAAAGCTCATTTGAATCATTGAACCTGTTCAATGTTACAGAGGTTCGACCTATGACATGTATAATAATCTATTCACCTGTTCATCGTGGATTTTTAAAATGTGAGCCAAAGCATCTGCTGTGTTCCCAGTTTTGGACGCCTTCTGTCTGAATAACGTCATCAGTCGAGGAAGATGGCGGTCAAGCTCAGCGTAGAATGTGTTGGGCAGGTTCTGGTTGGTAATCAGCTGGAACTCTGCATACACCTATATTTAAAAACAGCAGGACAATATAGTATATCAACATCAATTAGTCACTTCAACTTGGTGGATCTCTTACTTTGTTTGGTTTGGGCTTCAGAGCATGACGGCGGGATTTCTGGTCAACCATGTCATTACATGCTTTGCGGAATCGGTCGCTGATGACTAGCTCGCGGGGGCGCACAGAACACACACGCAGATGCGCCGCTAGAGTATATAAACCAGGCTTAAGAATCACAAGTTTCACTTTAAAACACACAGAATGTGCCAAATGTTAACACAGGAAAGAGAGAGCTGATCTATATTACCTCAGACTCCATTTTGAGAGCAGGCCAGAGGTCCATGAGCTCTTTCACTGGTGGGCTGGACTTCACTATGGTCTGTCGGCGCAGGGCAAATGTGGTCTGCATCAGCTTTCTAATGAGGGGCAGGTTCTTCTCAGTCTTCTTGACTTCTTCAGCAATTGTCTGCCTCAACTGCTCAAGCCTCAAGGAATCCGCTCCTTGGGGATAGTTTGGTAGGAAGTTTACTTCTGCTTGCTTGGGTCTTTTAATGTTGGAATGTGAAGGTTCGCCATCAGGATTGCTTCTACCTCTTTTTCCAGCATTTACAGTGACCTCCTCACATCCTGCCCGTCTCAGCTTGTTCCTGAAATTGCCCATCTTGAATTTGATGCTGTTCTTCCATCCATTGCAGCCGGTCTCAGATCCTGCTTCCTTCAAGCAGGGATGTTTGGCGACAAGAGCCGCAGAAGCCACTGCTATCTCTTTATCACTTGGATAAGCCTTGAAAGCATACATTGTAGATGCAAGCTTTTCTAAGATGTCGTGCTTTAGGTCTCTTGTCAACTTAAGGTGTCTCTTGTTCTTCTCAAATTCGTTGTTTCCGTCTCTAAGTTTCAGCTCAACATCGAATGCAAATGTAGGAACTGGAAAAGGACCTGGAGGCCATCTGCTTAGACGTTCTGGAGATGACATATCTGAAAGTATATCAGTAGATGCGAGAGAGCTGGAGTCGAGCGAAAGTGAAATGTGCACAACAGCTTTTTGTGGCAATTCCGTAATGTCATCAAGGGAAGTAAGTTTCCCATCAAAGTCTGGATCTTCATACAGCAAACTGAAGTCAAGGTCTATTTCCAACTGTTCTTTTATAATCGTGATCAGTGCATCAACAGAGGCGGGTCGTGAACTGAGTTTTAATTTTCTAGCCCGGTCTGGCTCAACAACACGAAGGATCATGGGTTGTGGGGAGGCAGCTGCCATTGTGCTATGGAAACTTGAATGAATCGCTTGGGAGTCAGCAGCAGCAGCAGCAGACCATCGATCTTGTATGCTGAGAGTGGGACTGTTTCGTTGTGACCAGACTGCAGGTAGATGGACAGTGGACAGATGTGGTCCGGTCGACAGACAGCAGCTCAAGGACCTAAGGAGTAGTCATAAACACAACACAGAAAGCGTCATTATTAACATATACAGAATATGAACTTATACAGAATATAAACTGGTCAATTACACAACGAGTGAATAAAGACACAATAATTGATTAATAAAATAACTATTCACCATTAGCTGGACTCAGTTCCGTTTCACTTGAATGAATCGCTTGGGAGTCAGCAGCAGCAGACCATCGATCTTGTATGCTGAGAGTGGGACTGTATCATTGAGACCAGACTGTAGGTAGATGGACAGATGTGGTTGTGTGGTTGACAGCTCATAGGACCTAAGATGTTCTATATACCAGGAGTCATAGTCTCGACACAGAAAAGAAACCTCGTTATTCACAAGGTAGATCTGTTCTATTTGGCTAAATGTAGACAGTCCACCACTGACTCTGACGGAGAGAAACATTCCACAGACATAGTCTGTGCCATCAATGGTTACCTTTGATGTCTGGTAGATTGTGTCACTAACTGTGTGTCCTCTAATGTGTACCTGAGCTACTGCTGGTAGAGATGAAACCAGAACAGAGTCAACCCTGGATGCCTGGGTTTTTGGCTTGAAATATGATGGTGAAGCAAGATGATATGCCATCATGTGTTGGTGTCTGATTGCCATCGTCTTCAAGATATTTTTGAAGTTTTGAGTGTCATGCACCACTCTTTTGAAAAAGCGGTGCTTGGCCTCAAATCGCATGGTCCAAACATGCAGCAGGGGTCCAACGCACTTAACTAGAGCGGGATAATGCTCCACATAGTGATGTTTAGGACGGAGTTTAACTGCAGGGAAAACCTCTAATAGTACCTGTCTATGATCACTGATTTTGCACTGAAAATAGTCTAAGGTTTCATCAGTATATGATGGGCACAATGCTAACTCTAGCACCTCTTTCAGCTCCATCAAAACTGCCCATGCTGCATCACCCACTGGTACTACACTGCCTACAAGTAATGGAAGCAGTCGGAGCAGAGTGGCATTTTCATGCCCATTGCCTCCTATTGTTCCTCGAGAAACAAATGTTTGGGGAATTGGGTGAGGTCTATCCACTTTATCAGCATGCTGATACGGGAATGATGCAATCTTTTGGTTCAAATACTCTAAAGTGAAGTACTTTCGCCGAATCATCTCTTTAACACAGAGAGAAAGCTCCACGGGAACCATACCTTCCAGAAGATTGTGAAGTATATCTGGAGGAAATCCTGTGATTGTATGAAAGTAATTCAGGGATTCACGTAAGACACAGCCACCTTTAACACCAAAATGGCTGCTCGAAGTGTCATGTGCAGTTTGTACATGCAGGTCATGGCTGACTTTGGTTCTCAGAGAAAACTCTCCCTCTCTGACTTCAGTTGTTTGAAACTGTTCACTTGTGGCCAGACAGAATCTGCAAACATAGCCTGCTCTAAATGACTCCACAAAGCCACCGAATCCATGAGCGCCCAGATTGTCGGCAGAAACACACCAGATTGTGCCTTTGACATTCTGACCAACTCTTTCAATGAAAACACCATCTTGTTCCAGAGTATGAACATCACGCAGCAATGGAGCAAGTACAGCTGCATATCCATACCTACGGAGGTCTGTCACTTTTACCAGCATTGCCAGCTGTATAGCGTGTAATGCTGATCGGTATTTTGGTGGCACATTGGCAAGGACCCAATATATAGCACAAAGTTTGTGAATTTTACGTGATGTGCCAAGCGGATTGGCAATTTCCAGATCATCTATATATAGCTGAAGTGGTAGGATGAGATTCCCTGTTGACAGTAACTCATTTTCAAGGAAATGGGAGCCATCAGAGCATGACACATATTGACCAGATGTAGTATTTGGTTCTGTAATCTTGTCAAGGATGTCTGTGTTTTTAAACAACTCTTGAATCATTGAAAGGATGGGAACATACATGCTGGTATGTCCTGGTTGCTCCAACTGATACTCTACTGGCATTACACATGGATAGTTGCGCTCCATAAAGCTTTTTCTGCGCTTGGTTGAACACAACTCTGCACCTTCAGAGGTAGATGTAGACAGAACATTGCAGTTCATGACAGCGCCAACAACTTCATCCAGTGTAGGTTCTGCAATATTGTGACCATTTCTCTGCAATATGTCATTAACTGACTCCTTGATCAATGGCTGAGATAAGGAGAAGACCTGATTCAAGTGGTCTACTATTTCTTGAATAGCTGTGTTTGAGACATGGAGGATAGCCTGCATCTTTAGGAACAAGGAAGATACGTTCATTTTAAGTTGATTTCTTAGATTGTCAGTGTCACATTGATCATCATCATCCACCACTTCTATGCTCTGGCCTGGACATTCTTCATGCAAATCACTAGTGACCTCAGAAATCCTGTCTTGGGGATCCTCAACAACGACAGCTTTTAAGTCTGATGCAAGACTTAATTGGTGTACTCTGTTTTTAGGGCAATTGAATGAAGAGTAAACATTTGTGCTATAGCTACAATCCTTATATGGGCATGTCACTGTTTCATTATTTTTTAAATGCTTTCTGAGATGACTTAAGAAAATTGATTCAGAAAAGGGTTCCCGAAATGCGCACAAAGGGCATTTTATTACCACAGGGCTCAGACTCTGTTCTGGTCTACTGCTAAGTTGTGCAGTATGATATCTTGACAAATGAGTACTTAATGCATTTAGCGTTTTAAATTTACAGATACAATCAGTATGGAGGCATGGAAGAGGACTGACTCTGGAAAAGTGGCTGTGTTGCAGTCTGTAGTGTTTAAATAACTGTATTCTAGAAGTCAAAGAAGCTGCACACAATTTACACTGCCAGACTACCATATTGGAACTATGAGAAAAAACTGAGCTCTGTGGAAACAGATTAATAAACTATGTTCTGGTCTCAACGATACAGTCCCATCTCACAAATATGTTTTTATATTTAAAAATAATCAGCTTACTGTTTGGCTCATTTGAATATTTCCCAGCAGCACTTGCTACCTGAAAGGCAAGGGAGAAAATACAACGTTTAGACCTCCATGAAACATATACCAGAATAACTTACAACTCAATATAACAAGTTCATACTATATATTAGCTTACAAAAACATGATCATAATTTTCACAGTTTGAATGTTTAACCATCAATCAGAAGGAGATAGAGAGAGAGCGAGAGAGAGGAGATAGAGAGAGCGAGAGAGAGGAGATAGAGAGAGAGAGGAGATAGAGAGAGAGGGAGGGAGGGAGAGAGAGAGCGGAGATGAATGAGACCGTGAATTAATATCTCTCTCAAACCTCCTTTTGTCAAAAATATATATCTATTACAAACATCAATTTACAAGCTCAAAGAAATGGAGGTATGTGGCTTCGACCATGCATGCCATGAGGACGCGACGCCTGCATGACACTCAACCAATATAACCAAATGAATCTCCCTCAAACCCGATATAGGACATAATGTGCAAACAAACCTAAAATGGAGATGCGGCTTGACATGCATGGCACGCACGAGGGCGACGCCATGTTTACCTGCACTATAACTCACACTTGCACTTGACCCAATATCGAACACTTAATATTTTGCATGAAACAACATC
>NC_140169.1:171385555-171398055 GCF_963971535.1 Notolepis coatsorum
CGAGCCGCGGGAGGTGCGTTTGAAAAGCAGAGGCCGGCTGCAGTCAGCGTCAGTCTCTGTGCCGTTACCACTTCGGTGGTTGTCAGTAGGCCTATACTGTATGTGTCGTCTGTAGGCCTATATGTGGGGAGGGGGGGGGGGGGGGGGGGCTTTTTGGTTTCGATGGTGGTGACGTCACTTTTTGATGCCCTTGAACAGACACTCCTATTTTTGAGAAATCTAAATAATGGAGAGGATGGCAACAGAGAAGACTTCTGGAGAAGTCACTGTTCAGAGGACAGACAGAAGTTGGGACAATTCATTTTAGAGTATCTAAATGACTCAGATGTGGCCAAATCGGAATCGGAGAGCGGGCCCAGTGGTAAGAGACTCATGGCTGGAAGTCAGAAAATATATTAACTCTTTCTGGGGAAAATGTTTAAATTTTTTGAAACGCTTACATTCTGTACTATTCTGTCATATAATCTGTAAAGATCTGAAAAATTACCGAAGGAGACTTGTGCCACGAACTGCTGGGCTCGGTCACATACAGTGGGACGAGTTGTTTAAAGTTCACGGTCGCCGTGCAAAAACCTGCACATGTCAACGAGTTTGTCTCAAGAATTGCACATTTATAAAAACCGTTTCCGTGTAGCTGACAGCAAATATGCAGAGTTAATGCCGTGATATTTGCTTGGGATCTTCCCATAGACCCCATCGGGGGGAATTAACTTTACAAAAACAAAAAGGAGGAAAGAAATGACTTGTTTACAGACTAGAGGCTTTGGTTCGGGGAGCAAATAACCAGGCGGTAGTGTGCCTCAAGCTCCGATGCAAACGGAGAATGTGCCCCTGGGTTGAAGAGTTGAACGGGATTATACCTGTCATACCGGCATCAATGAACCCTTTATTTACCAGTCATACCAGGATCCCACACGTAGGATTACTGAACATTCTACCGATGATCAGGGGGGGGGGGGGTCTGTGGGACCTGTTAACTAAAAGATAAATGATACAGTGAATTATATTCACTCGTTGGCCAATACTCATTTTCTGTGAAGAACATATAAAGGAATCATTTATATGGAGATCTCTACTGCAGGTGTGATTGGGGTTGGACAACCCAGCATTGAACTATGGGTCTCGGCGGCTGAGAAAAGTTAAAGCCATGATCTAGCGGCGAAGCAGGGGTCTGGATGTTGGTCCTGAGGGGTCCTGGGGTGGGAGTGGGGGAAGAAATGTCTTTTGTGGTGTCTGTGATAGTACTGTCCTGTGATGTCTCTTGTGTGTTATTGTTGTTACTGTATTGTGTTGTGTTTCGTTATATGTAAAAATAAAAGAAATGAAAAAAAATGTATCACAAAAGGAAGGAAGGTATCTCTTCATGTCTGTTGCGCACATATCTCAAGAACGTATAATTCCTTCAACTTCATGCTCAACACGTATATTTTGCATGTATGTTTTGGCCTGATAGCCATGTTTTGAATGGGCTCTGCATTAGTTAGGGATACATGTAGAACATCTATGAGAAAGGCCAAATCTAAGTATTATTTAGATCTAATTACCTGCTCATATGCAAACCTTGCAATGTTCTGGAAGGAAGTGAACTGTAACAAAAACGAGACTACTGTTTCCCTAGTTGATTTCTGATCAGAGAGAGGTTTGCTTAGCTTTCAACAAACATTGTGCCAATACTGGGAATTGTTTGGACAAGGTATACATACACAGGGCCCCCCATTATTAATGATGATTGTGTTTCCACTTTGAGCGATGTCTCTCAGTTTACCTTTCAGCCCTTTTCTACTCATGTAGATTAAGCTTTGCAGCCCATTGATTTCAGGAGCTCCAGGATAAATTGGATTTTTTTCCTTCTCCTAAAACGGGTTAATTTATCACAGAGCAATTAACGGCAACGCACATATTCAATCTTTCTATCTCAACAAGTGGATTTCAGAATGTTTGGTAATCGGCACACGTATTTCTATTATTTAAAGGATATATACTGTATATGTATAAACAATTAATTATATTCAATTACAGACCAATTCCCAAGTTATCTTGCCTAGCTAACATCCTGGAATATCTGGTAAATAACCAACCCAATGCATTTATTTCTAGTCACTCTGTTTTAAGTCTGCATCAATCTGGTTTCAGAGCTCATCACAGTACTATTTCAGCCAATACCTTAGTTACAAATCGGATTGGACAGCAAGAAACACTGCTGCTATTTTTGTGGATCTGTCCAAAACACTGTGCTGCTCTCTGGGTGGATCTGTCCAAAGCGTTTGATAAATTGATGATCATCCTTTGCTCCTACAAGGGCTATGTAATATTGGTTCAGATGGAAAGGCCTGTGATTGGCTCCAGAATTATTTATTTGAGAGACTTCAGCGTGTGAAGTCCAATAGTGTATCAATCTGAGGTCCAGTTCACAATTTATAATAATGATATTGTCTCTTCACTGAGTGGGTGTCAAGCTCATCGTTTTTGCTGACAGCACTGTTGTGTATTGAAATGATGATTCTGTACAGCTAGCCCCTTCTATCCTCTACACTGCAGGATGCACTTGAAGTCCCTCTAAATGGCTGCTTAAAGGGGCAATTCACTGAAAAACAATGCTGACTTATTTTCCACATAATCTCACACAAGGCTCTAAACTGTTTTGCATACGTTAATTTAGTCTGATAGCTATTGAGAGTTAATGACTTTGAATATATCCTCCAATGATGTCATGACACTGGGTCCTTGTGTTGTGTTAAATACATCTCAATGGAATGATGTAGAGTGTGCATAACACAAGGATTCAGTGTCCTCTGATGACATCACAGGAGGAGATATTCAAACTCATTAACTGTCAATTACTGTCAAACTAAATGGATGTGTGGAGTTTAGAAGCCTTGTGATATGTGTGAGATTATGTGCAAAATAAATCAGAATAGTTTTTGGTGAAGTGCCCCTTTAATGCAGATAAAACTACAAGCTCATGTTATTTACCAGAGCCGAAATATTGATCATGTTAGTATGCATGTATCCACTGGAAACGGATCTAACGTTGAGAGAGTTGCTGTACAGTATATAAGTATCTTGGCATGTGGCTTGATGAGAAGTTTACATTTAAAAACCATATAGATGATCTTGTCAGCAAACTGCATCAAAAGTTGGCTTCCTCTATAGAAACAGAGCCAGCTTCCGTATGTTTAGTAGATTGTTGAAGGCCAGATTTATCGCTGGCTATGACCACTGTCTCCTCCGTGACAAGGTGGGTTGGTCTTCTGTTGGCATAGATGCGTAAATAATGATCATTAATTAATAATAATTGCATTGATCATTGTTTATCTATGAGGCCATTATTGGAAAGCTACCACCTTATATCACAACAACACTAACTTGGAATTCTGGACCCTATCTAACCCTCTCAAACGGCGCATGCTTAACCCTTTCACTGCCACACTACATAATGTTAACCCTTTCACTGCCACACTACATAATGTTAACCCTTTCACTGCCACACTACAGAATGGTTAACCCTTTCACTACCACACTACAGAATGTTAACCCTTTCACTGCCAAACTAGATAATGTTAACCCTTTCACTGCCACACTACAGAAGGATAACCTTTCACTGCCACACTACAGAATGGTTAACCCTTTCACTACCACACTACAGAATGTTAACCCTTTCACTGCCAAACTACATAATGTTAACCATTTCACTGCCACACTACAGAAGGTTAACCTTTCACTGCCAAACTACAGAATGGTTAACCCTTTCACTTCCACACTACAGACGGTTACCCTTTCACTACCACACTACAGCAGGTTAACCCTTTCACTGCCACACTACAGAATGTTAATCTTTCACTACCACACTACAGAAGGTTAACCTTTCACTACCACACTACAGATGGTTAACCCTTGCACTGCCACATTACATAACCCTTTCACTGCCAAACTACATAAGGTTAACCTTTCACTACCACACTACAGACGGTTAACCCTTTCACTACCACACTGCAGAAGGTTAACCATTGCACTACCACACTGCAGAAGGTTAATCTTTCATTACCACACTACAGAAGGTTAACCATTTCACTACCAGACTACATAAGGTTAACCCTTTCACTGCCACACTACATAATGTTAACCATTTCACTGCCACACTACAGAAGGTTAACCTTTCACTACCACACTACAGAGGGTTAAACCTTTCACTACCACACTGCAAAAGGTTAACCCTTTCACTGTCATACTACATAATGTTAACCCTTTCACTATCACACTACATAAGGTTAACCCTTTCACTACCACACTACCAAAGGGTTAAACATTTCACTGTAACAATAAAGAAGGTTAACCATTTCACTGCCACACGACAAATGGTTAACCCTTTCACTACCACACTACAGAAGCTTAACCATTTTACTACCACACTACAGAAGGTTAACCCTTACACTACCACACTACATACGGTTAACCTTTCACTACCACACTACAGAAGGTTAACCTTTTCACTGTGACAATAAAGAAGGTTAACCCTTCCACTGCCACACTACAGAAAGTTAACCTTTCACTACCACACTACATACGGTTAACCCTTTCACTACCACACTACATACGGTTAACCCTTTCACTACCACACTCCATAAGGTTAACTGTAACTGAGGGGTTACAAAACCCTGACTGTATTAAAGATTGTGATATATTAAACCACTGCTAGTTATGTACTTTAATTACTGGCCAAACAGTACATCAAATATTGATGGTGAACACTCACAAGAACACGGCATTGACACAGAAATTCTATTGGAGGGTAATTTATTATTATTAGGCAACGTTAGGTTACAGATTGAGAATTAGGGTCGTGCTTGTATGGCGAAGAATATACGTAAAGTCAGTCAAGAGCATAAGTCAGAATAGTAGGAATACTATGATGGGTCTAAGCTGACGCCACCTGTGGTACAGTAGCAATTATATAGGGCAACACCGGTACCAACTGGAGACAATGGGTAGAGGAAAGTTCGGGTACTCCGTCTGAGTCAACGAGGAATAAAGAGGCTCCAGGTACAGGAGTCGGTGCTTGTACTCCCTTGATCAGCAGACAAAAGCAATAGTTGTAATCCAATATGCTCGACAGCATTGACAACAGCTAGCCAGCCCCTTCCACGAGGCCGGCCCGAGTGGTAATCCTCACGAGGTTAAATCCCAAACGACAGTGGAAATCAACGGTGCTCTTCTCCGGTGGTCACGGTCCCAAAGCAATATAATCCAACCAGGAATGGTTCTGCAATCGCCGGTGCCGATTCTCCTGTGTACATGTCCAACGGTTCTCGTCTAGGACTCCTCGGGTGTGGGCACGTATTTAGGCCACACAGTCTGGATAAGTGCACTAGCTAAAGACACGACGAACCGATGGGTAATGCTACATACGGAAGAACTGTGGCCGCACGATATACAATAAATGATCGACTATTACTTCACATTAGATTAAGTCGAACTCAACGTTACTGCATTAAACTCTGACACTTTAACATTCTATTCGCACGCGGTTCTCAATGCTCTATTTAGATGCAAGGTTGCTCACTTCACTGCACGTTGACTCGTGGTGAAGGGTAAGTAAGGTTTAGGTAAGGTACTGAATGAACTACTGCTGTTTACACCTGCGCCGTATTTATACTTAAGTGAATATCTAGTCCCAACCTCAGTTCTTGTCTCGTATTACTACGCAGACTCTGGGCATGTTCTGACATGCCCGGAGTTGCCTTTGAACTTGCCGTCGGGGGCTTGGTCGTTGGCTACTGGGGCGCTGTCCAATAGGAGAGCGAATATTACTCTGGTCTGTACGCAGGTAAAGGGATATTCCGTGTATATATATATAAATAATATACAAGGTATATCAAACGATACATATATATATTCAGTTTAATCTGGCCCTTCACAACAGCCGCCTCCTAATTAGTCCGCACCTAATTAGTTAAAAGGAAGACAGATTAATAGTCCTGTCAACTACTCAATGTCTGTTGTGGGGAGTAGGGCAATCTACAAAGTCAGTGGGTCATGATCATCATCAAGGGAGTCAGGGAGCCTTGGCAATTCTATCAGCCTCGCCACGGGTCAGGTGTAGGTCCGTCCCTGGACAATAACTTCTGCCGCTCTGACCTTTCCGTCGGCACCAGTGATCACTTTGCTTACGCGGCCGGCCGGCCACATAGCTCGGGGTAGTGACTGGTCTATGATCATAACGACTGTGCCCACTTGTAAGTTGTCTCTATCTTTTACCCATTTCTGGCGGGTTTGGAGAGACGGTAGGTAGTGGAGGAGGAAACTGTTCCAAAACTTGTCAGCCAATACTTGACTGTACCTGCACATTCTTCGGCCGTTCGCTTCTTCGGGTCTGTACACCGTCTGTGGGAGCGCGGGGTACAGCCGCCCCATCAAGAGAGTGTTGGGGGTGACTGGGTCGACATCTGCTACATCACTTGAGACGTACTCGAGGGCGTTGGGCTCGCCACTTGCGACAGTCTAGACGAGTCCGCTGGAAGCGACGTACTGCTTCTCTTCCATTCAGTATCCAATAGCGACGTCGGATCTCAGCGAAGACTCTCTCTGCCCCAGCGTGGTGCACATCCTCGTCGTATTTCTTTATGATGAGCTCGGTGACCTTGTGTCGGCTGTTGAGGACTATAGGAAACTTGACGTCATCCGTTAAGTCCGGGGCCCGTCTCAGACGACCACCCACCCTGATGAGGCCATGGGTGTCGCGCTCTGGGGCCAAGTGGAGCAGTCTGCTGTCTGACAGGACTGGCTTTGTTCCCTGCAGGCAGTCTAGCTCGTCGGGGAACGAGTCTCTTTGGGCTCGCTGTAGCAGAAGGAGTTCTGCCTCTTCGTAGTTAGCTGCGTTAATGTCGGTAGTGGGGGGAACCTCAGGGTGGTGCCACAGGAATGTCTTTAACTGCGCACTCTCAAAGGTGGGGCAGTCGTCTATGTTAGGGTCAGTGGGGACTGGTGTGTGCGTCAACCCACAGAACATAGATTTCTTGATCTCTGCCTCCTCTTGACTAGCCTCCCGAGGGGTGGGGTTCGGCCACTCTTCTTCCGGGAGCTTGAGGAACTCAGGACCGTCACTGTAGATATTGTGACGTGTGAGGTCATCTAGGGACATCCCCCGTGTGATGACATCTGCTGGGTTCTGTTTCGTGTCCACGTACCTCCAGCACGCTGATCCTGTTAGGTCTTGTATCTCTGTGATTCTGACTCCCACGAAGACCTTGTATCTACAAGAATCGGACTGGATCCATGTGAGTACGGTCATGTAGTCTGACCACAAGATTGTTCTTTGCACCGGGATGGTGAGTTCACGTTGGATTAACGTGGCGAGTTGCGCGCCTACCAGAGCTGCGCAGAGCTCTAGACGCGGGATCGATTGTTGCTTGCGGGGGGCTATCCTTGAGCGAGCCAGGATGAAGGCTGTGTGTATTTCTCCTCCCTCCTCTCGGGCCCGCAAGTAAGCCACTGAGTCGTAGGCCACTTCTGAGGCGTCACTGAAGACGTGCAGGTCCATCTGGCACGTCTCCAGCCGCACTGTGGGTGGGAAGTAGCTTCGGCGTATGTTCACATTTTGGAGCGAGTTGAGTTCTCTCTCCCACTCTCTCCAGGTGGGAGGGAGGTGGTCGGGTATGGGGTCGTCCCAGCCCTGTTCCTTGTCCCACAGCTCTCGTACAATCATTTTCGCCCGGGTGGTGTAAGGTAGGATAGACCCCAGCGGGTCGTATTGCCTTGCGAGTGTTCTGTATACGCTCCGTCTGGTGGTCGGTAGAGGGGTCGACCTTCCCTGCTCCGTGGTCAGGGGTGTGTATCTGTAATGTAGCGAGTCTGTTTTGAAGCGCCAGACTAGGCCCAATGTCATTTCTTGTGCTTCACCTGGGATGGTCGCCATCCAGGTCTCGCTGCTTGCTGCCTTTGTCTCTGGGGAGAGGCTGCAAAGTACTTGAGGGTCACTGCTGGCCCACTGCCGGAGATCAAAGCCGCCTTTGTTCAGTGAGGCGCGGAGCTTGAGTAGGAGGGCTTCGGCTTCTTCTGGCGTCGAGACGCTTTGCAGACAGTTGTCCACGTAGAAACTCCTCTCTACACTTTGTCTGACCTCCTCGTCAGCTTCAGGGTCTTCTGTCACATGTTTTTGCAGTGCGAACATAGCACAGCATGGGCTGCATGTGGTTCCGAAGGGGGGGACCTCCCATTGGTAGATGGATGGTTGCTCATCTTTGATCCTCTCTCTCCATAGGAACCGCAGCAAGGGCTTGTCCTCTTCCACTAGTCGCACCTGCAGGAACATCCCTTTGATGTCGCCGCTGATGGCCACTTTGTCTTGGCGGAAGCGTAGTAGTACGGCGAGTAGAGAGGGGCCGAGTGTTGGGCCGGGCAAGAGTTCTTTATTCAGATTCTGTAGTCCGATCTGGTAGCTGCAGTTGAATACAATGCGATCCTTGCTGTTGTGGTGGACCTTGTGGTGGGGCACGTACCATGATTCGATCGTCTGGTCGGCCTCTTGAATGTCAATTTTCTTTATGTGTCCCGCTGTGATCAGCTTGTCGATCTCAGCGCGGTACACAGTGGCTTGAGTGGGGTCTTTGGCTAGACGCCGCTCGGTGTTCAGTAGATATCGCTCTGTCGCTTCTTTTGAGGCGTGGATGGTGGGCATACCCTCTCGCCTCAAGAGTGGAGTTGCGTATCTCATCACTCCCTTGACCTCGACTCTCTTTGTCCTCTGCTCGAGGAGGGTTATGGCATAAGTGTCTTCCTTTGAACGAACGAGTTTCTTTTCATTCTTAAAGGGCATCGCGTCTAATGTCCATAGCCTCTCGACGTGCTGTAAGAGGGTGGTGTCTTCATCGTTTATCCTTGAGTGGAGGAAGCGAGTGGCTGTCGGTCGGTTGGAAGACCCGGAGAGGGGGCCTTTTAGTGTCCAACCCAGGCGGGTCTCGACCGCTGCTGGACAGCCTCTGGGCCCGATGTGGACCCGGTCCGTTGGGACGATGAGGTGTGCGTGGTCGGATCCTATGAGCAGGGTCGGGGTGGCGCCGTCGATGAGCGGTATAGGTAGTTGACGTAGGTGCACGTATTTCTCCATCAGCTTTGGGATGGGGTAGGTGTACTGTGACAGGCCTATGTCGTGGCTGGTGAAGGCGTTAGTAATTCTATACTGCTTCTCGGGCTGCCCGACCGCTGCTATCGTGAAGGAGACATTTCCACGCTTTATGGTCTTCAGGTCTCTTCTAATGGTACGGATTGTCATTGTTTCTTCGCTCCCCCGCAGACCCAGCCAGGCTGCGGCGGATGCGAGGAGGAGAGTCTTTTCTGACCCATCGTCTAGGACGGCGTAAGTGTCCATGACCTTGTCCTCGTAGCTTAATATCACTCGGACCACCTTCAAGAGCACTCGGGAGCTCCCGCTCTTCGCAGGGTCTATATACATGACGTTCACTCTCGAGCTGCTTGGGGGTACAGGTTTCTTCTTGTTGCTGTCGTGTAGGACCTCCAAGTGGGCGCCGTCGCACTTGCTGCATTTCTTCTTTAAACGGCACTCAGCTGCCATATGGCTGCGCGCGCAGCGGAAGCAGCGGCGGTTGGCTTTGATCCACTGACTCACCTCGTCAGCGGTCATCTTCTTGAAAGTGTCACATTGAGACAGCCAATGTTCCTTTTCACAGTACTGGCATACAATCTTCCACTTCCCCTTGGTCGGGGGGGTGCTGTGGTTCTTGTGCTGCGGCACTGACTCGGCCTGGTGCATAACGGTCACTGACCGGTGGTTATCATTAGATCTCCGAGGTCCATCTCTTGGGCTAGATCCACTCCACACGAACGTGTCCAGTCGTAGGCTGCTGACTTCCCTTGCGAGGAAGGCGGCCAGGTCTAGGAGGGATGGCTCGGGGCCGTCGGGATCACGGTGGTCTCTCTGCCGCCGAAAGCGCTCTTGGCGGGCTGGAGGGAGCTTCTCCAGTATTCGCTCCACATTAGAGTTTGCATATAGTTCATATCTCCCTTTCTCCTTTTGGGACCCCAGCATCCCTACTAGGGATTGTACCTTGATAGAGAGGTCATCCAGTGCTCTATTGTCTTTGGCTGGGGGGAGGCGGTCGATATCTCTTATTTCTTGTATCACGTAGTCCCATATGCGTCCATAACGCTGGTCGAGGGCCACTAGAGCCGCGGAGTATGGGGTACTTGAGTTGGAATATGCCAGCGCTATGTTATGCGCTCTGGGCACCTTGAGATGCTTGAGGAGGATGGCATATTTGTACGACTCGTCGGGGACGTCGGACATCATAGTCTCCAAGCACATGCGTAATTCCGTGTACTGTGCTCTGTCCTTGCGCGTAAAGTCTGGGAACGTCGGTGTGCCAAGGTACGATGCCATGGATGGCTGGCACATTGGTGAGCGTAGGGGAAGAGGCCTCCTGGGCGAGTCTCCCCGTATGTGTTGTCGTGGATTGGTACTTGGTGGGTACCAGAGGCCGGGTACCCAGGTGCTGTTCCTCGGTGTTGACTGTACGTCAAACTCACCCGTGAGTTGAGTCGGGGGTTTGTAGTGCAGTGACTCGGGGCTGAAGTCGGGGCTGTACTGGGCCTCCTGGTCCAGAGTACATTGCTGCTGGTGGGCTTGACATTCCTCCTCTTCCTCTTCCTCTTCTAGGTCCTGAAGTCTTCTAGTCAGTCTCTCGGCGACGTAGGCCGGTTCTTCCCGGTGGCTGGGTCTCGTATGGACCGGTCGGGGAGGGGGGTCGGAGACGTAGACAGGATCCTCCTGTTGGCCGGGTCCCGGGTCGCTTTGTCGACGTTGTCGATGTTCTCTTCCGTCTGAAGGCGTCTCTCCTCCAGTCTTATGCGGTCGTCTTCACTCCTTTGTTGCGCCTGGAAGCGCTCTTGTTCAGTTGCAGAGTGTTCGCGTTCACTAAGGGCTTGCGCTTGGAGTTGCGAGTGAAGGCGCTCTCGTTCCGCTGCAGAGTGTTCGCGCTCGCTTAATTGTTGCGCCTGGAGGCGCTCTCTTTCCGCTGCAGAGTGTTCGCGCTCGCTTGCTTGTTGCGCCTGGAGGCGATCTCGTTGTTCGCGCTCGCTTATCTGTTGAGCCTGGAGGCGCTCTCGTTCCATGGCAGAGTGTTCGCGCTCACTACGGGCTTGCGCTTGGAGTTGCGCGTGGAGGCGCTCTCTTTCCGTGGCGGAGTGTTCGCGCTCACTAAGCGTCTTTGCTTGAAGCCGATCGCGTTCGGTGGAGGCTGTCAGGGTGGCGATCAAGGCTTGCGCCAGTATCTGGTCCGCCTCGCTGGGGGATGACACTGACGGAGGTGATCGGGTGCTGACAGGGCTCGTTGGAGATCTGTTCTCCTGGCGCGCCCCGAGGTCCATCTCCTGGGCGCGTTTCTCTTCTCTTGGTTGTGTGTCGGGTACTATCCCTGGAGCGCTTTCTATATCCTGGAGCGCTCCGGGGGCTATCCCGGTGACGCTGTCCGGAGGTATAGTCATGTCATGTCCCACCTGGTCCCCCCCGTGAGCTGAGTCAGTTTCGTTTGAACCCACTGGGGTCTCTACTGGCAGGGTCGCCAAGTCGATAGGATTGGACATGTTTTGACTATCCGCTTTATCCGTATTTAATGTCTGTTTAGATAAGCTAGGGGGTAGAACGACAGCGAATTCCTCCAGATAGGGAGGTGGCTGACGTTTGCGCTGCGGGCGTTCTAGCTTGGGAGAGCCGCTTGGGGAGTGTTCACCGCTGGCCATGGTTAATATTAATATTATATTAAATATTACACTGATACCCTCCGGCTCGAAGGACCAATTGTAACTGAGGGGTTACAAAACCCTGACTGTATTAAATATTGTGATATATTAAACCACTGCTAGTTATGTACTTTAATTACTGGCCAAACAGTACATCAAATATTGATGGTGAACACTCACAAGAACACGGCATTGACACAGAAATTCTATTGGAGGGTAATTTATTATTATTAGGCAACGTTAGGTTACAGATTGAGAATTAGGGTCGCGCTTGTATGGCGAAGAATATACGTAAAGTCAGTCAAGAGCATAAGTCAGAATAGTAGGAATACTATGATGGGTCTAAGCTGACGCCACCTGTGGTACAGTAGCAATTATATAGGGCAACACTGGTACCAACTTGAGACAATGGGTAGAGGAAAGTTTGGGTACTCCGTCTGAGTCAACGAGGAATAAAGAGGCTCCAGGTACAGGAGTCGGTGCTTGTACTCCCTTGAACAGCAAACAAAAGCAATAGTTGTAATCCAATATGCTCGACAGCATTGACGACAGCTAGCCAGCCCCTTCCACGAGGCCGGCCCGAGTGGTAATCCTCACGAGGTTAAATCCCAAACGACAGTGGAAATCAACGGTGCTCTTCTCCGGTGGTCACGGTCCCAAAGCAATATAATCCAACCAGGAATGGTTCTGCAATCGCCGGTGCCGATTCTCCTGTGTACATGTCCAACGGTTCTCGTCTAGGACTCCTC